>NC_067403.1:251005698-251117685 GCF_016432865.1 Antechinus flavipes
CTCCGGGCCCCACTCTTTCCCTCCTTTGGAATCCCCGACAGACTCGGAGTGCCCCTCCTAGTATGGGGCTGTGTCGAGCACCGCTACTCCCTATAGACGCAGAAGCTGAGTTAAGTGCACAAATGAGCGCAGACCCCCTAACACAGTGAACCGTCCATCTCAGCCTGGATTCTCTGGCCGAGAGGAGGGCCTCTGTACCGCTGATAACTCTGGGATTGTCAGGAAGAGACCCACCTTTGCCATAAGTTCTGCATTTTCTAGTTTTATTTTTGATTTATTTGCTTCACATCAGGTTGGTCAAAATTATAGTGCCAAGACCTCTCGGGTATCCAGGGGGAGGTAATTCAATAATTCAAATATAATTATTGAATATTGAGGAGAGTGTAATGTTGTGCCTCAGTTTCCCTAGATTGTCATCTTTGTTGATTTATCTTTGTATTTTTATGGCCACCAAATGCCAATCTGTTCTGCGATGACTATTTCCAAGAGAGTTGGAGGAAGCCATTTTTATGGTCTGGACTTATCACAAGTCAGTGATATTATCCTATTGCTAATACATCTAGCCTGTGTAATCGTACCCGTAACCAGAATAGTTCGACGGTCCCTATCAAAATATTGCCTACAGAAGATGCTATTAAAATGATGATTCTTCAGAGAAAAGGCTGGAATGTATTAGAGAGGGATGGTGAACTTGATATCAGTGTATAGAAATATTAACTGATTTTGAACAGTGTGTAAGTCCATAGAAATTTGATAAAAATCAGTCACATATTACAAGGGGGAAATTGTGTGGAAGAGAGAGATAAGGAATATGTGACTTCTTTTTCTGTATTCTATGTTCTTTATTTCCGTGTTTCCCCTATAACTTGACAACTCCATTGTACCTGAAATGAACAGGAAAAGGAGCTGAGGACTTAGGCTCCCTAAGACTCTATACCTCCTCAGGTTTAAAGTGTCATTTTTTTCCACTAATAAAATACAATGATAAAAATAAAATACAGCAAAGTAATAAAATACAGTAAAGTGAATCTGGACTAGTTCCCCAACTGAAAGTAGAGAGGTTTGGAATGATTTCAATTCCATAAATTATTCTCTTAGTGATGTCTTTCCATGCTACATCCCTCCAGTCTTTTGCTCGGCAGCACTTTCTCACGAACATTTAGGAGAGAGAACTAGGCATTTGGAGTTGGGGATGGGGTTGGAATCCACACTGGGCCACCACCTTGCTGCAGAATCGTGGGCCACCTGTTTTACTACTACAAATTTAAGTTTCCAAACCATAAAGATTATGACTGGATTTGACAAGATCTACTCAACTTTGAGGTTCTTTCCTGACTTTTCTCTACCCTTCTGTCCCCACTGGTAATAGACTTCCTACCTACTTGCTTCCTATTGGAATTCTTGTGGAGAGAGAGTTGCACATGGAGTCAGGAAAAACTGAATTTCCTTCCTCCTGCTATATTATATTGTATTATAATTTATTTTATTATTTTATATGATATATTCTATTATTATATTATAATAAGTTATTGTATGGTATCATTGTAGACAGAATTCTATGATATATCATATCATCATATTATATTATATTATTTCACATTTTATTATTTGATATTATGGTATGTGATATATTCTATTATTATATATTATAATATGTTGTATTATCATTCTATAAGAAATTCTATGACATAGAATATTATATCATATATTATGTTATATTACATATAATATCATATATTATGTTAATTATATTATATTTTATTATTTTATATTATTGCATATTGTTGGAATCTTTACAAACTGCTAACTCATTAGAGTTGATGTTTTGAGCCAGAACCTGAAACAAGGTACTAAGTAGAACTAATACAATGCTTGTGTTCACACTTTTACTCATTGGAGTTCACAAGTATGGGAGATTCACAAAATTAACTGTGTAACTTTGTGAATTCACACCTCCCTTGAATCTCTTAGGGCCAGAGAGAACTATGGGAGAAACCCATATTCCCTCTCTCTCGTATCCCACAATTCCTCTCTCTCATATAAAAGAAACAGACAGAGGCTCTCAAACAGATTTCAGCAGAATTACATGAAGAGTGGAGCTGGATTGAAGGCTGAAGAAATCAGAGGCAGAAGCAAAGGACAAAACTGCAAGAGCTCTTAGAACCAAGGAGAGAGAGGGATTATTTGTTTTCTCCCAGAGTGCTCTCTGGCCCTAAGAGCTTCAAGGGAGGTGTGAATTCACAAAGTTATATAGTTAACTTTGTGAATCTCCCATACTTGTGAATTCCAATGAGTAAAGGTGTGAACACAAACATTATATCAATTAGTTCTACTTAATACCTTGTTTCAGGTTCTGGCCCAAAACATCTTCTTGTAAGATCAGATCAATAATCTATCAACTCTAATGTCTTAGCAGTTTGTGCTATATTCTGTTATATTATAATGTTATATTATCATTCTATATGAAATTCTATTATATATGATATATTAATGTATGTGATATATTATAATATTTATAATATCATTCTATAAGAAATTCTGATATATTATATATTATGTTATAAAATATTATATTATCAGATATTATTACCTATAACACATTCATTATACTATACTTATTATATCATATCATATATTACATTGTTATAATATGATAGATTATTCTTCTATAAGAAACGATCATGGATCAGTTTTTTTTTTAATCTTTTTGTGGTTACTTGGTGGCATTTAATTTTCTTTCTCAGTTTTGTTGGTTTTGATTTGATTTTTCTTGGGCAGCAAGATGATTTAATCCCTATGTGTGCATATCTTGGATTTGACATCCATTTAAAAATATATTTAACATATAACTTGCCATCTATGGAGGGAATGAGGGGAATGGGAGGAAATTGTAACACAAGGTTTTGCAAGAGTTCATGTGGAAAAATTGGGCATAGATTTTGAAAATTAAAAACTTTTCAAAAAAACAGAAAAGAAAACTCTGTCCTAGGCAATCACCAAGTAAAGGCCCTGTGGGCCTCTTGTCCACCAGACCATGGCATTGCATTGACAGGCAGGACCATCAAGAGAAAAGAGATTATTTTTTCCCCAAGATAGTCCTCTCCTCTGGGCAGAAAATCATTAGGCAAGGTGGACTGAGCCAGAATTTGCCCATCAGCATGGGGTCAGCACTCCTCACTCTCCCTCATCCCCTGCACTTTGATTCCAAAGGAATGCTTCTTTGCTGGCTGCCAGTTGACCTATGTGTGAGTGTCTCCTTGTCTCTGAGTGGGTGCGTGTGAGAGGATGTGTCTCTGAGCATGGGTGCGTGGCAGCATGTGCCTGTGTGTGCTTGTGTGCGTTTCTACATGTCTTAGGTCTCAGAGGGGCTGCTCTTCCTTAGAAGAGGGAATCACAGTAAAAGTCTGGGATCGTGAAAGGGGAGCCCTGGCCGCTGGAAACATTGTGAGAGAAAGGGGCCGTCTCGGAAGTTTTGGGAGCCTGGGGTGAATCTTCCGAGACTGTCTCAGTGAGAGAGGTCCAGATTTCCTGTTGAAGACTTTGGCCGTCTTGGGCTTCAGGGATAGGATTCATTGACTTGGAGGGCACAGAGTGGATACAGTCACTATTGGTCCCCTGGGAGATTTCTGGGGGGCAGCCCAGGGACTCCAGTAGGGATAACAGCGTCTTCTCCTCATCGGGCTCATAAGGCATGGCAAGTGGAGAAGTGGAGGGCTGCCAGGCCGGCCCCCTGGCCACATCTTCCAAGATTGGCAGGCTCCTGCTATTGCAGCTGCTGGGAGTGCAGTCAAAGAGAGAATGCAAGGGGGGCTGGGACTGTTCAGGGGCACTCCAGAGGTCAGGGATCCCGCTCCTGTTGTCCGGGGCAGGAGCCTCTTGGACACCCAGCAAGTGGCCAGAGTCCTCAGAAGCTGCTTCTGACAAGGTGTAGGGGCTGGTTGTTACAACTGTAAGAAGCTGGTCCTGGGCTTCTCCATCATCCCTCCCTGCACACTTTGCCTGCCAGCCTGAAGCAGGAGATAAATGTCTCTTCTTGGGGGCTCCCTCAGCCTGTGCTGAATCTTCCAGTTCAGTCTGGGGTAGATGGGGCCAGATTTGTTCTTGATCTCTTGGCTCTTCTTGGGCTCCGGGGACAGGGTGCGGAGGTACAGATGGGCGGCAATCCCCACTGGTGCCCGGGGAGCTTTCTGATGGAAATGTGGGCGCCTCCAGTAGGGCGAGCAGACTCTCTTGACCGGAGCCATAAGACACTGCAAGTGGGGCAGTGGAGGTCTGCAGGTCGGGGTTCACAACTTGCAAGGTTTCCCGGCCGTTGCTGTTGCTGCTGCTGCTGCTGCTGCTGGGAGTGGAGTCAAAGTCATAGTACAAGGGCTGCTGGGGCTGCTGGGGTTGTTGGGATTGCTGGGGGGCACTCCAGAGGTCAGGGATCCCGCTCCTGTTGTCCCGGGCAGGAGATTCCTGGACACCCAGCAGGTGGCCAGGGTCTTCTGAAGCTGCTTCTGACAAGGTGTAGAGGGTAGTTGCTATAGTTGTAAGAAGCTGGTCCTGGGCTTCTCCGTCATCCCTCCCTGAACACCTTGCCTGCCAGCCTGAAACAGGAGATAAATGTCTCTTCTTGGGGGCTCCCTCAGCCTGTGCTGAATCTGCGAGCTCTGTCTGAGTCAGATGGGGCCAGATTTGTTCTTGATCTCTTGGCTCTTCTTGGGCTCCGGGGACAGGGTGCGGAGGTAGAGATGGGCGGCAATCCCCACTGGTGCCTTGGGAGCTTTCTGATGGAAATGTGGGTGTCTCCAGTAGGGCGAGCAGACTCTCTTGACCGGAGCCATAAGACACTGCAAGTGGGGCAGTGGAGGTCTGCAGGTCAGGGTTCACAACTTGCAAGGTTTCCCGGCCGTTGCTGTTGCTGCTGCTGGGAGTAGAGTCAAAGTCATAGTACAAGGGCTTCTGGGGCTGCTGGGGTTGTTGGGATTGCTGGGGGGCACTCCAGAAGTCAGGGATCCTGCTGCTGTTGTCCTGGGCAGGAGACTCCTGGACACCCAGCAGGAGGCCAGGGTCCTCAGAAGCTGCTTCTGACAAGGGGTAGAGGTTAGTTGCTATAGTTGTAAGAAGCTGGTCCTGGGCTTCTCCGTCATCCCTCCCTGAACACCTTGCCTGCCAGCCTGAAGCAGGAGATAAATGTCTCTTCTTGGGGGCTCCCTCTCCCTGTGCTGAATCTTCCAGCTCTGTCTGGGTCAGATGGGGCCAGATTTGTTCTTGAACAGTTGGTTCTTCTTGGGCTCCAGGGACAGGGTGCAGAGGTACAGATGGGCGGCAAACACCACTGGTGCCGGGGAGCTTTCTGATGGAAATGTGGGCGCCTCCAGTAGAGCGAGCAGACTCTCTTGACCGGAGCCATAAGACACTGCAGGTGGGGCAGTGGAGGTCTGCAGGTCAGGGTTCACAACTTGCAAGGTTTCTCGGCCGTTGCTGTTGCTGCTGCTGGGAGTAGAGTCAAAGTCATAGTACAAGGGCTGCTGGGGTTGTTGGGATTGCTGGGGGGCACTCCAGAGGTCAGGGATCCTGCTGCTGTTGTCTGGGGCAGGAGACTCCTGGACACCCAGCAGGTGGCCAGGGTCCTCAGAAGCTGCTTCTGACAAGGTGTAAAGGCTAGTTGCTATAGCTGTAAGAAGCTGGTCCTGGGCTTCTCCATCATCCCTCCCTGAACACCTTGCCTGCCAGCCTGAAGCAGGAGGGGATAAACGTCTCTTCTTGGGGGCTCCCTCTCCCTGTGCTGAATCTTCCAGCTCTGTCTGGGTCAGATGGGGCCAGATTTGTTCTTGAAATCTTGGCTCTTCTTGGGCTCCAGGGACAGGGTGCGGAGGTAGAGATGGGTGGTAATCCCCACTGATGCCCTGGAAATTTTCTGATGGAAATGTGGGCGCCTCCAGTAGGGCGAGCAGACTCTCTTGACCGGAGCCATAAGATCCGGCAAGTGGAGCAGTGGAGGTCTGCAGGCCTGGGTTCACAATTTGCAAAGTTGCCAGGCCGTTGCTGTTGCTGCTGCTGGGAGTGGAGTCAAAGTCACAGCACAAGGACTGCTGGGGCTGCTGCGTGGGCCAGCAGGCAGCCGGCATCTCTCTGTTCCCTGACCACACACCGGCTTCTTCTGTTACCAGCAGGTCGCCAGGAAGCTCAGAAGCTGCTTCTGCGGAAGCTTTGGCGCTGGCTTCCATAGCTGGAAGCCGCTGGGCCTGGGCTTCGCGACGGACTTTTGCTGAGGACATGGCGCAGCTGCCTGAAGGACCAGGAGACAGACGCCTCTTCTTTGGAGCTCTTTCCCCCCAGGCTGCAGCTTCCGAATCCGTCTGGGTCCCTTGAGTGCAGGTCCTGGGCTGTTCGCGGGCTCCGGGGGCGGGCTCCAGGGGCTTTGAGAGCGCAGACTGGAGACAGATCATTCTGTGCCCCCGGGAGGTTTGGAGCAGGGACGCCGGCTTCCCCGTTCCGGACCCCGTAGTCTCTGGTCTGTCTTCGTAAGGCGTTGCGGCTGCAGAAGTGGAGGGCAGCAGGCTTGGGGGAAGGGCGCCGGCCTGGGCCGAGAGTGGCTGGGGGCTCTGGAGCCCATGGCCCGGACTAGAGCTTCCCGGGTCCCGGTCTTGACGCTCTTGGAGCAATGGTCCTTGGCCGGCGGGGCCCGAAGCCGCTTCAGCACAGGGGTCGGCGGCTTGTCCAGGCGGCGGCCCCGCGCTCAAGCCTCCCGCCGAGGGGGCGTCTCTCCGAAAGGCCCTAGCATAGGGATTGTGCTCGATTTTGAGGCATATGATCTTAGCATTGCGATAAGCAGTCACGGCAATGAACTCGGTCTCGGGGAAGGAGAAGATGTGGGTCCGGGAGGAGGCAGCCTTCACTTTCTGGTCTCCGCAGGCGAGTTCTTCAACGTGGAGCCGGGGCCGGTACCTGTGCTGAGACTGGAGCCAGATGGCGCGGCCGGCGCTCTGGGCCGCGGGCTCCGCGTTCGTGAGCCTGAGTGTTTTAAAGGCGACCTCTCGCTTCATCCAGTGGGCGCCCGTGTTGGGAGAGTCCGGGTGCAGATAGATCTGGTTGTCGGGAATCTTGCTTTTTTCGGGTCCATAAGGAGTCCACTGGGCGTTCTCATAGCGCCAGTGATGCTGATCGGTGCGCACCATGTCCACAAAGACGCGGTAACGGGCCCGGGGGTTCATGCCCCGGATTTGGTAAACCAGGAAAGGAAACATGGCCCGGCCCGGCCTTTTGAGCAACATTTCGTTCTGCTGCCGATGGAACGTGAGCCACAGGGAATGGTTGCAGAGGAAGACTTGCAGTCTCCCGGAACAAGCGGCGCTGCAGCTCGGGAGCAGAGGCTGGTCGTGCCCGGCTGCGGAGGAGCCTTTCGGCTCGGAGGGATGAGCCATGACAAGAGAAGGGCCGGGATCCGCGCCCTGCGGGGCGTCAGCAAAACAGTCGCGGGGGGGCTTGATCCCAGCTCCGCCGCCTTCCCGCCGGGCCCGCAAAGAGGGCCGGTCCTGCGTGGTGGTCTTGCCACGTCGGGCTCTCTTGCCCACGGGCATGGTAGTCTGAGGACCGAGTGGGGCTGTGGGAGTGAGCAGCGCTTCTGGATTGGCCAAGTCCTCCTCAGGACTGGCCCAGCGGCAGGGCTTCTGACGCCTGCGAGGTCTCTCGGCCTACGGGAGCACGGCAACACTGACTGAGGGTCTGAGGGCACGGGGAGCCACTGACTCTCTGGGGATAGTCCTCCGACTCAGGGAAAGTGGCGGGAGTCTCTGGGTCCGCTGCAGGACACGAGCAGGCCCAAGGAAAAACAGTCTAACTCGTAGTTCTTCTAAAGCAGGGAGGACAGGAGCAACTCGCGTCCACAAGGCTCTGTGGCCAGCTGCCAAATGACCGCCTTCGCTCAAAACCTCTCTTTTTATACTGGGGCTGGCTGCCTCCGCCCACACCATCAAGTGCACCTCCCCCAGTCCCCTTTCATTTCCCTTGGCCTGCTTGCAGCCTTCCTGTTTTGGGCCAGAACTTAAAACGAAGGTGCTAACTCACTGGAACTGATGGAAACAATGCTTATGTACTTGAGTTTACACCTTCAAGAGTTAACACGTTAGCGTTTGGGATTCACAAGTCAGGAAGCCACAATCACACACTCTCCGAGGAGTCAACCTTTGAGTTAACACCTCTAAAAGAGCTTATCCAAGGACAAGCTCACTAGGAGCTCCTCGTTAGAGAATCCCTCCTCCCCCCAGAAATCTGCTCCCAGAGAACAATATACTTTAGAAAAGAGAACGCTACAGTAATCTATTTGTATGGTAGTGTTAACAGAAGAGTTTGGGAACTACTTTAAAAACTCTTCTCTGCAGTTAGATTTCTGAGGACCCTGTCAGTAAAAACTGGTACCTTAAACCTTTTCCTGGCTCACAAATGAAAAATGATTTCTGTGAATTGCAAAATAACCAGATTGCATTTCGGTTTGCCTAGAACATTTAATCACAATCTAGGGAATCTCATTAATTAATGTTGTCAATTTCAAAATTTAAAAATGATTCTATCTTTCTTATTCTGTCTTATTTTCTCCCAAAAACAAAAGGAAAACATTTAAAGGAATAGAATCTATAGCTAAAAGTATTTGGCTATTACTTAGGAAAATTAAAAATTGTTAACTAAGTCATGTGGAATTATTGTCATCATGTTAAACCTTATCAATTCACTTTCAAATATGAGGGGTGCAACACTTTTCCCCCTTCATAGAATGGGGGGGAGGTATCCAACAGCACAGATCAAAAAAGCACTAAGAAGAGTTGGGGTAGGCAACAGCAAGCTCAGCCCCTTCCCTGGGGTCTCTGTCAACTCTCCTTAATTTGTAAGCTTGCTAGTTTTCTTGAATCCATCAGGGCAAGCAAGGTCATCAGCCTTGAGAAATGAGCCTGTTTCGGATTTATAGTTTCTAAACAAGGAATGCCTCCACTCAGAATCTATGAGCTTGCTTAATGATAGATCTTTTGCTCCAGGATAGGTTTAAATGTATAAAACTTGCTAAAAACAATTCTCATGTGTGCAACTCTTGGTAGATTTTTAATATAAGATATTGAGCCTTAAGGTTAGATTAGGAGAACTTGCTATTAGAGATAAAGTCTCTTGGGACTGTACCTGATATTCTTTTGAGTTCCAAATTTGATAGATCATTAAGTGAGTAAATAAGAAATTAAGTGAGATTACTTGAGAGAAATACTCAGAGAATTCCTTCCTGAAATATCTAGATGGATGATTTATCTGGGCAAGAGTTGGGAGGACCATCTGAGCGTCTACTTAAGGTGGAAGTCTCCTGATTCAGTTTCCCAGTTCTGTTCCTTTTATTTCCCACCTGATTATTCCTGAGTTTGGCTATGAGGTGGAATGGCTACTGCATGACCAGACTTTGTTTTACTGCTATTATATTCATACCCCTGCTTTTTCCTCTTATACCAAATCTCTATAATCAGAGCAAATGGTCAATAGAAGCCATGGGCCCAATACAAGTATCCCAGGGGACAAATTGGTTTTCTCTAGAGGGCTGGAACTCTGAAAAGCTGGATTTGAATCTAAGACAGCAGAGCACTGAAGGCTAATTACTTACTCAGTGTGAGGTCATGGTTCTATATGATAGGGTGATGTGATGACTTCAGGCTCCAGACTCTAGAGTGCAGGATTCATCTTTGGCAAGCCTTGTGGCAGCTTGCCTGCCTCCTTCACTTCTTGTCCTAAAGACCAAAGACTTTCTCTGATCGTGACTCTGACTGTCCTGAGGCCCTTCAAGGAGCTCACCCGAACATTTTATAGTGGCACCCATCATGGACTAAGGACCTGCAAGAAGTTTGTTCATAATTTCAGTGAAGGAGTTCCTATGACCGGAAAATAAGGTGAGTATTAAAATAGACAAACAGGAAACTTGGTTTAGGGCTAAACTAGTAACTTTCCTTTTCTACCTGAAGTGGGGAGATAATAGGAAAGGAGCCTCCCCCACCCCACTAAACAGAGATCTATAGAAAGCATACTTAGGTTAATAAAGAGGCAAGGTTTGCTTCTAAATTGGGAGCAGATTGGTGGACTCTTAAAAACATTAGAATGCTCATCACCTTGGTTCTGCCAGGAAGAGAAACAGAGGCAGATAAATAGAAACTAGTAGAAGAGCAACTAAGTGAATATTACAATGATAAGGGTCCTGATTCAATTTCTAAGGAAACTTTGTATATATACAACATAATACAATTAGCCTTAAAGAATCCCAGTTTTAAACAAAAGTTTAAGTTTAAACAAAAGCCAGACAGGGAAGCATGAGAAGAAAGAGGAGGAGAAGGGGGATGGTACTAACAAAATAGCCTAAAGGGATGGGGAACTTAAAGGGTGTGGTGATTCTTACTCTCACAGCTCAGCTCACCACCCCCTACACCCCAGTAGGCCCTTGACCCTCTCCCATCAATTTCATCTTCTTGGGTGGAGGGAGAAGGGGGGGGGGGAGGGAGAAGGGCAGTGATATCAGCAGAACCCACCCACCACAGCAACTACTCCCCCCCATGACTTCATTGCAAAAGGCACTACTTAAAGCCCAAGAACAAGGACAAGACACAGGTGATTTGAGAAAAAAAAACTTATCCTCTGATTGAAGAGCTTAACTCTTCAGGAAAATACAAAAGAAGATACACTACTTTTCATCCAGAAATTATCAAAGATCTGAAAAAGGCTTGCACTTTTTATGGGTCTACATCACCTTATGTTAAAGATGTTACTAGAGAATTTGGCTTCTGAAGTTTTAACCCCTGATGATAGAAAATTTATAGCAAGGACATGTTTAGAACCTGGACAAAACTTGTTGTGGCTCTGAGTATAGTGAACTTTGAAGGATACAAGCCCAATGAAATAGGCAACTTGGAGTTAATATACCCATCAATATACCCATCACCTGTGACCAATTATCAGGGGTAATTCCTTATGCAGACACTTTAGCACAGATCAATTACGCTCTGATAGCATATGAGCAAATTGTCCAGGAAGGCAAAATAGAGGGGAAGTCTTCACTAAAAATAGAGCAAGGTGCAAATGAACCCTTTGCTGAGTTCTTGGGACATCTGCAGGCAGCCGTCATACGAGCTATTGGTGAAAATGCAGCAACAGAAATTATGATAAAGCAACTTGCTAAAGAAAATGCTAATGAGGTTTGGAGAAGAATTATACTAGGACTACATGAGGATGCTCCTTCAGCGGACATCATAAGATGCTGTCCCACAGTTGGCGCAAATACCTTTTATACCCAGGCTATGGTGGAGACTTTCCAAGATCTGAACATGGGAAGACAGGGTCCCTTATGGCAAGGGACTTCCAGAGAGATTTGTCAATGCTTTAAATGTGGTAAAGTAGGACATCTGAAAACTCAATATTTGCATAAACAACAGGATTGGAGAACAAGACCCAAAAACCCTATGTGCAAAATGCAACAAAAGTTTTCATTGAGCATCAGAATGTAGATTGACTCAGGGAAAGGGCAAGCTGGGCGAGCTTCAGGGAACCAGGCAAAAATACTGGGGGTATGATGGCAACCGATGCAACACCCAGAGAAGTTCAGTACTCAGACATGACCCATCAGCCAAGAAGCAACCTGATGGGAGAAAGGGATTACAATTGGGGAGAATAAAACTGCATGCAACTGGGACTATTGAGATAACCCCTGGAGAGCTGAAATCTGTTCCTCTCCATGCTATGGATCCCTTGCCTCCAGGCACTGTAGGCTTGACCATTTTATCTCCTGAGGGCATGTACAAAACAGTGTCCACACACACACTGATGTGGGAAACTGGTGAATGTGTAGATAATATCCCAGTCACTAATACATTTAGACAATGTGTGACAATGTATCAACCAGGAGACGTAGTAGCATAAGGTTTACTGATACAGACTCCTCATTACCAATCTGGTGATAGTTGCCCAGATTCTGACTCTAAGCAACAAAATCCAGGAATATTCTAGACAGCAGCTGTGACAGCTGACCCACCTATGTTCACTATCTATGTGAATGGCATACCATTGGAAGGGTTGGTAGACACAGGTGCAGATGGTAAAGTCATTAGAGGGGCCAACTGGCCCAGTCACGGGCCAAAGATTAAGGCAAACACCTACATGGCTGGCATAGGAGGATCAATAGCAGCTAAAATTAGTGCTGACCCTATGAGATGGACATTTGAAGGCAAAACAGGAGTTTTTAGTCTTTTTATAGTTGAAAAATCCCCATCAATCGGGGGGAAGAGACATTTTACAAAAGTTAGGATGACAAATGAGTACTTCAGTTTTTTAGGCAGGGCTGCTGTTGAAGGCCTACCAACACTCTCACCTGTTTTCTATCCAATGAGAAACCGATACACCAGTGTGGGTAGAACAGTGACCCTTAGCTTAGCTTTTCCATGTAGCCTGAAGGAGAAGCATCCTGAGAATGGACTCTCCCAGACTCAGGAGCAGCACAGCCAGGGCCACAATGGAGTCTACAAAAACTCATAGTAGATCCTGACATGCTTCCCCATGAAGACCAGAAATGAAGCCCCTGAGAGTGCTTCTCCCCAAGCCAAGGAGTGGGATTTGATAGAATACTCATGGGAGGAGAGGAGAATACTGACTTGCAAAAACAAGGGATTACACTGCTCTGGACAGCTGCTACTATCACTTCAAAAAAATTTTTTTTCTCATCTGGATATGAGATCCATACTGTTGTTCAGTTTTATCTGAAAGCCAAGACCTGCACTCAAGCTACATGGGACATGTAGGCAAAACTTATTTTAAGCTTCACCTTAAGGCAGCACTAGCTATTCCCAGATGTAGGAAAGAAATCCACTTTTCCTTCTTTATATTATGTGCTTCTTCCCCCTCCTCCCAGAAAAACAGGAACAAAGGAGTAGAGATGCTTATAAAATTATGGTGTGGTCATGTGCAAATTGTGTCAGCAGTGAAAAATGCAGCCTGAGGTCACATTGGTTTGAAGCAAAAGCAACAGCACCAACCAAACCAAATCATCTCAAAACTTGAACTAAATGGCAAAACAAGTTTTTTATCTTCAATGGAAGAGAAGCCTCCCCATCAGTCTTTCACGGAAGGTATCTGCCTCCCCACACTACTTAGGGAAGTGCTTCTGCCTCTCACCTCAGCAACCCAGCAGGCACTGCTGATGGGAAGACTGTAGATGGGGAGTACCCTAGAGGGCTGGAACTCTGAAAGGGTGCATTGGAATCTAAGACAGCAGAGCACTTAAGGCTAATTATCTACTCAATGTGAGATCATGGTTCTACATGATATGGTGATGTGATGGCTCTCCCCACAATTGGAGCTTGCTGAATGTAGTATGGAAATTAGTGGGAGAGCAACTAAGTGAATATTACAATGATAAGGGTCCTGATTGAATTTCTAAGGAAACATTCTATATAGCTAACACAATACAATTGGCCTTAAAGAATCCCAGGAGTTCTTTAAAAAAGAAAGAAAGAAAGAAAGAAAGAAAGAAAGAAAGAAAGAAAGAAAGAAAGAAAGAAAGAAAGAAAGAAAGAAAGAAAGAAAGAAAGAAAGAAAGAAGAAAGAAAGAAAAAGAAAGAAAGAAAGGAAGAAAGGAAGAAAGGAAAAAGAAGAAAGGAAGAAAGGAAGAAAGGAAGGAAGGAAGGAAGGAAGGAAGGAAGGAAGGAAGGAAGGAAGGAAGGAAGGAAGGAAAGAAAGAAAAGTTTTAAGGAGGACAGCCAGACAAAGAAAGATGAGGAGAAAGAGGAGGAGAAGGGGGATAGTACTGACAAAATAGCCAAAAGGCATGCAGAGTTGAGTGAAGTTAAAGGATGTGATGATTCTCACTCTCAGAGCCCAGCTTCACCTTCCCCTATACCTGAGGAGGCTCTTGACCCTCCCCCATCTATTTTACCTTTCTGGATGAAGGGAGGAAGAGTAGTGAGTGGGAAGAGCAGGGATACCATCAGCACCTCCCCCCAAATAACACCCCCATGACTCAATTGCAAAAGGCACTACTTAAAGCCCAAGAAGAAGGGCAGAATATGTCTGATTTAAAAACAGAAGCATACCCTGTGATTGAAGAGCTTAACTCTTCAGGTCAATACAAAACAAGATACAGTCCTTTGAATCTACAAATTATCAACGATCTGAAAAAGGCTTGCACTTTTTATGGGTCTACATCATCGTATGTTAAGATGGCATTAGAGAATTAGGCTTTTGAAGTTTTAACCCGTAATGATGGGAAATCTATAGCAACAATATGTTTAGGACCTGGACAATGCTTGTTGTGGCATTGGGTATAGTGAACTCTGTAGGAGAAAAGCCCAAAGAAATAGGCAACCTGGTAAATATACAGTCACCTGTGACCAACTAACAGGAGTAGGTTCTTGGGCAGACACTTTAGCAGAGATTAATTACCCTGTAGCAGCAAATGAGCAAATTGCTGCTGCTATCAAAGCCTGGGGCCCAGGAAGGCAAGATAGAGGGGAAGTGTTATGGGCCAGAACTTGAAACAAGGTGCTAAATCCCTGCAATTGATAGAAACAATGCTTATGTACTTAAGTTTACACCTTTAACAATTCACACATTAGCGTTGGAGATTCACAAGTCTGGGAAATTCACAAACCAGAACACACAATCGCAGGCTCTGGGAGGAAGAGTCAACTTTTGAGTTCCACCTCTAAAATAGCATATCAAGGGACAAGCTCTCTAGAAGCTCTTACTTAGAGCCTCAGCCAGGAGTCAGTTGGGGAGATTGAGAAGCCAGAAGTCAGAGCTGAGCTAGAGGCAGAATCTGGAAGAGCTAAATGACTAGCTAAGGACTTAGAGAAAGGCCTCTAAGAAAACTAACTGGGCTATTTAGGAAGAGACAATAAAGGACTGAATTTTTAACGTCTGGCTGCATTTAAGGTGATTGTTACTCTGAATTGAAAGGAGGGCCTCCAGAAGCCCCTCTCAGAAATCTGCTCCCAGAGAACAATATACTTTAGAAAAGAGAACACTACAGTAATTTATTTGTACTAATAGTGTTAAGAAAAGATTTTGGGGACTACTTTAAAAACTTATCTACAGTCAGATTTCTGAGGACCCTGTCAGTAAAAACTGGCACCTTAAACCTTTTCCTGGCTCACAAATGAAAAATGATTTCTGTGAATTGGAAAATAACCAGACTGCATTTCAGTTTGCCTAGAGCATTTAATCACAATCTAGGGAATCTCATTAAGTAATGTTGTCAATTTTTAATTTTAAAAATGAGTCTATCTTTCTTATTCTGTCTTATTTTCTCCCAAAAACAAAAGGGAAACTTATTTAAAGGAATAGAATCTATAGCTAGAAGTATTTGGCTATTACTTAGAAAAATTAAAAATTGTTAACTAAGTCATTTGGAATTATTGTCATCATGTTAAGCCTTATCAATTCACTTCCAAATATGAGGGGTGCAACACTTTTCCCCCTTCATAGAGTGGGGTGGGGTATCAAACAGAACAGACCAAGAAAGTACTAAGAATAGTTGGAGTAGGCAACAGCAAGCTCACTCCCTTCCCTGGGGTCTCTGTCAGCTCTCCTTAATTTGTAAGCTTGCCAGCTTTCTTGAATCCCTCAGGGCAAGAAAGGTCATCAGCCTTGAGAAATGAGCCTGTTTAGGATTTATAGTTTCTAAACAAGGAATGCCTCCACTCAGAATCTATGAGCTTGTTTAATGATTGATTCTTTGCCCCAAGATAAGTTTAAACCTATAAAACCTGCTAAAAAAATTCTCATGTGTGCAAGTCTTGTTAAACTTTTAATATATGTAGCCCTAAGTTTAGATTAGGAGAATTTGCTATTAGAGATAAAGAATGTTGGGACTGTAACTGATATTCTTTTGAGTTTCAAATTTGATAGATCATTAAGTGAGTAAAGAAGTAATTAAGTGAAAATAATTGAGAGAAATGCCATGGATTACTCAGAGAACTCCTTCCTGCAATATCTAGGTGGATGATTTATCTGGGCAAGAGTTGGCAGGACAATTTGAACCTCTACTTAAGGTGGAAGTCTCCTGATTCAGTTTCCCAGTTGTTTCTTTATTTCCCATATGATTATTTCTGAGTTTGGCTATGAGGTGGAATGGCTACTGCATGATCAGACTTTGTTTTGCTGCTATTATATTCATGTCCCTTCTTTTTCCTCTTATAGCAAATTTCTATAATCAGATTAGATGGTGAGTAGAAGCCATGAGCCCAATGCAAGTAACCCAGGAGACATAGTGGTTTTCTCTAGAGATCTAGAACTCTGAAAAGGTACATTTGAAAATGTAGACAGCAGAGCACTGAAGGCTAATTATCTACTCAATGTGAGATCATGGTTCTATATGATATGGTGATGTGATGGCTCTCCCCACGATTGGAGCTTGCTGAATGTGGTGTTGAAATTAGTGGGAGAGGACTTCCGGTTAAGATGGCGGAGAGGAGGCTCACAGTTGCATAAGCTCCGCGCTTTCTCTCACTATCCACTTCATTACAAGCCTCTGAATCAATGCTTGACTGAAAAAACCCCACAAATAGTTACCAAGAGAAGCCATCCTTGAGATCCGCCAAGAAAGGTCTGTCTTTACTGGAGGGCTGGGGCGGTTTTAGATCGGGCGCAGGCGGCGGGCAGCGGCAGTGAGAGCACGGGAGCAGACTGGAGAGGGTGGGGAGTGATCGCAGCTGTCTCTGCGGGAGAGCTTCGCTACAGGTTTGGAACCTGCAGCAAGTCAACAGCCCAGCAGAGAAGCTAAAAACACCGGGGTTGAAGAACACAACCGCAAACAGCTGGAGTCTCTCAGGACCTGGCCGCCCCCCCCTTCCCCCCCCTCAGTGACTCAGCACGCTTTGGGATCTCAGAGCGCAGGCGCAGCACAGTCCTGCTAGTGCCTCACTGCTGCCCCCTGCAGTCTGTAGAGGAAGCTCGATAACACACCCAGCCCCCCCCCCAAAGAAAGACTCCAGTTTTTTCTGTTTTTCTTTGGTAGTTTGTCTCTGATTAATAGACAGAATGAGTAAGAAGCTGAAGAGGACTTTAACCCTTGACAGCTTCTACACAGATAGAGAGCAGACTCTAAATCCTGAGGAGACTAAAAACAGGCAGTCCCCAGGTGATTCCCCAAAGGAGGAGAACGTCTGTTCCTCAGCACAGATGAACCTCATAGAAGTGATTAAAAAGGCTCTCACAAGGGAGCTAGAAGAAAAATGGGGAAAGCAGAGTGAGGCTTGGCAAAAGGAGAAGGAAGCTTGGGAAAAGGAGAGGGAGGCTTGGCAAAAGAGCCTGGAGAAGTCAGTTAAAGAGAGAGTGGATAAAGAAGTAAAATCCTTGAAAAATAGGATTAGTGAACTGGAAAACAAAATTGGCGAAATGGAAAAAAATTCCACAGAACAAAAGAACTCAATTGGACAATTAGAGAAAGATTTTAAAAAAGTGAGTGAAGAGAATACTTCACTGAAAATCAGAATTGAACAAGTGGAATTGAATGACTCGAGGAGACAAGAAGAATCAGTCAAGCAAATCCAAAAAAATCAAACAATGGAGAAAAATGTGAAATACCTTCTGGGAAAGACAACAGACCTGGAAAACAGATCCAGGAGAGACAATCTGAGAATCATTGGACTCCCAGAAAAACATGATGAAAAAAAGAGCCTGGACACTGTCTTCCAGGAAATTATCAAAGAGAACTGCCCAGAAGTCATAGGAACAGAGGAAAAAATAAACATTGAAAGGATTCATCGATCACCCACTGAAAGGGATCCTAAAATCAAAACACCAAGGAATATAGTGGCCAAATGCCAGAACCCTCAGGTGAAAGAAAAAATATTGCAAGCGGCTAGAAAAACCCAATTCAAGTATCAAGGAGCCACAATAAGGATCACCCAGGATCTGGCAGCATCCACATTAAAAGATCGAAGGGCCTGGAATATGATATTCCGAAAGGCTAAGGAACTTGGTATGCAACCAAAAATAACTTACCCAGCGAGAATGAGCATCTTTTTCCAGGGAAGAAGATGGACATTCAACGAAGTAAGCGAATTTCATCTATTTCTGATGAAAAAACCAGAACTTAACAAAAAGTTTGATCTACAAATATAGAACTCAAGAGAAATCTAAAAAGGTAAAGATTAATCTTGGGAACTATATTTTGACTATATAGATGCATAAAGAATACATGTATACCTTGTTCTAGAAATTGATGTGGAAAGGACATTGTACCAGAAAAAGGGTAAAGTGGGGGTAGTACATCTCATGAAGAAGCATAGGAAACCTATTATATCTGAGAGAAAGAATGGAGGGGGATGAATATAGTGGGTATCTTACTGCCTTCAGAATTGGCTTTAAGTGAAAAATCTTAAGACATATTCAATCTATGGTGAAACTTCTCCCATCTCATTGAAAAGTGAGAAGGGAAAAGTGGAAAGGGAAGGAACAAGCTAAGCGGAAGGGAATACGGGAACTGGGAGGGAAAGGAGTAAGATAGGGGGAGGAACTCTAAGGCGGGGGGAGGGACACTAAAAAGGGAGGGCTGTGAGAAACAAGGGGTGCTCACAAGCTTAATACTTGGAAGGGGGGAAAGGGGAAAGAAGGGAGGAAAGCATAAACCGGGGTTAACAAGATGGCAAGTAATACAGAATTGGTCATTCTAACCATAAATGTGAACGGGGTAAACTCCCCCATAAAGAGGAAGCGGTTAGCAGAATGGATTAAAAGCCAGAATCCTACAATATGTTGTTTACAGGAAACACACCTGAAGCGGGGAGATACATGCAGGTTAAAGGTAAAAGGTTGGAGCAAAATCTACTATGCTTCAGGTGAAGTCAAAAAAGCAGGGGTAGCCATCCTGATCTCAGATCAAGCTAAAGCAAAAATTGACCTAATTAAAAGAGATAAGGAAGGACACTATATCTTGCTAAAGGGTAGCATGGATAATGAAGCACTATCTATATTAAACATATATGCACCAAGTGGGGTAGCATCTAAATTCTTAAAAGAGAAACTAAGAGAGCTGCAAGAAGAAATAGACAGTAAAACTATAATAGTGGAGATCTTAACCTTGCACTCTCAGAATTAGATAAATCAAACCAGAAAATAAATAAGAAAGAAGTCAAAGAGGTAAACAGAATACTAGAAAAGCTAGATATGATAGATCTCTGGAGAAAATGTAATGGAGACAGAAAGGAATACACTTTCTTTTCAGCAGTTCATGGAACCTATACAAAAATTGACCATATATTAGGACATAAAAACCTCAAACTCAAATGTAGTAAGGCAGAAATAGTAAATGCATCCTTTTCAGACCACGATGCAATGAAAATTACATTCAACAAAAAAGCAGGGGGAAGTAGACCAAAAAATAATTGGAAACTAAATAATCTCATACTAAAGAATGATTGGGTAAAACAGCAAATCATAGACATAATTAATAACTTCACCCAAGAAAACGATAATAATGAGACATCATACCAAAATGTATGGGATGCAGCCAAAGCGGTAATAAGGGGAAATTTCATATCTCTAGAGGCCTATTTGTATAAAATAGAGAAAGAGAAGGTCAATGAATTGGGTTTGCAATTAAAAATGCTAGAAAAGGAACAAATTAAAAACCCCCAGTCAAACACTAAACTTGAAATTCTAAAAGTAAAAGGTGAGATCAATAAAATTGAAAGTAAAAAAACTATTGAATTGATTAATAAAACTAAGAGTTGGTTCTATGAAAAAACCAACAAAATAGACAAACCCTTAGTAAATCTGATTAAAAAAAGGAAAGAGGAAAATCAAATTGTTAGTCTTAAAAATGAAAAGGGAGAACTCACCACTAACGAAGAGGAAATTAGAGCAATAATTAGGAGTTACTTTGCCCAACTTTATGCCAATAAATTCGACAACTTAAATGAAATAGAAAAATACCTCCAAAAATACAGCTTGCCCAAACTAACAGAGGAAGAAGTAAATATCCTAAACAGTCCCATCTCAGAAAAAGAAATAGAACAAACTATCAATCAATTCCCTAAGAAAAAATCCCCAGGACCAGATGGATTTACATGTGAATTCTACCAAACATTTAAAGAACAATTAACTCCAATGCTATATAAACTATTTGAAAAAATAGGGATTGAAGGAGTCCTACCAAACTCCTTTTATGACACAGATATGGTACTGATACCTAAACCAGGTAGGCTGAAAACAGAGAAAGAAAATTATAGACCAATCTCCCTAATGAATATTGATGCTAAAATCTTAAATAAAATATTAGCAAAAAGATTACAGAAAATTGTCACCAGGATAATACACTATGACCAAGTAGGATTTATACCAGGAATGCAGGGCTGGTTCAATATTAGGAAAACTATTAGCATAATTGACTATATCAATAACCAAACAAACAAAAACCACATGATCATCTCAATAGATGCAGAAAAAGCATTTGATAAAATCCAACATCCATTCCTAATAAAAACACTTGAGAGCATAGGAATAAAGGGACTTTTCCTTAAAATAGTCAGGAGCATATATTTAAAACCATCAGTAAGCATCATATGCAATGGGGAAAAACTGGAACCTTTCCCAGTAAGATCTGGAGTGAAGCAAGGTTGCCCACTATCACCATTATTATTTAATATCGTATTAGAAACACTAGCCTCGGCAATAAGAGTCGAGAAAGATATAAAAGGAATTAGAGTAGGCAATGAGGAAACCAAACTATCACTCTTTGCAGATGATATGATGGTATACCTAGAGAACCCCAGAGATTCTACCAAAAAGCTATTGGAAATAATTCATAATTTTAGCAAAGTAGCTGGCTACAAAATAAATCCCCATAAATCCTCAGCATTTTTATACATCACCAACAAAACCCAACAGCAAGAGATACAAAGAGAAATTCCATTCAGAATAACTGTTGATACCATAAAATATTTGGGAATCTATCTACCAAAGGAAAGTCAGGAATTATATGAGCAAAATTATAAAAAAGTCTCCACACAAATAAAGTCAGACTTAAATAATTGGAAAAATATTAAGTGCTCTTGGATTGGCCGAGCGAACATAATAAAGATGACAATACTCCCTAAACTAATCTATTTATTTAGTGCTATACCAATCAGACTTCCAAGAAAATATTTTATTGATCTAGAAAAAATAACAACAAAATTCATATGGAACAATAAAAAGTCGAGAATCTCAAGGGAACTAATGAAAAAAAAATCAAATGAAGGTGGCCTAGCTGTACCTGATCTAAAATTATATTATAAAGCAGCAGTCACCAAAACCATTTGGTATTGGCTAAGAAATAGATTAGTGGATCAGTGGAAAAGGCTAGGCTCACAAGACAGAATAGTCAATTATAGCAATCTAGTGTTTGACAAACCCAAAGCCCCTAACTTCTGGGAAAAGAATTCAATATTTGATAAAAACTGCTGGGATAATTGGAAATTAGTATGGCAAAAATTAGGCATGGACCCACACTTAACACCATTTACCAAGATAAGATCAAAATGGGTCTATGACCTAGGCATAAAGAACGAGACTATAAATAAATTAGAGGAACATAGAATAGTTTATCTCTCAGACTTGTGGAGGAGAAAGAAATTTGTGACCAAAGATGAACTAGAGACCATTACTGATCACAGAATAGAAAATTTCGATTACATCAAATTAAAAAGCCTTTGTACAAATAAAACTAATGCAAACAAGATTAGAAGGGAAGCAACAAACTGGGAAAACATTTTCACAGTTAAAGGTTCTGATAAAGGCCTCATTTCCAAAATATATAGAGAACTGACTCAAATTTATAAGAAATCAAGCCATTCTCCAATTGATAAATGGTCAAAGGATATGAACAGACAATTTTCAGAGGATGAGATTGAAACTATTACCACTCATATGAAAGAGTGTTCCAAATCATTATTGATCAGAGAAATGCAAATTAAGACAACTCTGAGATACCACTACACACCTGTCAGATTGGCTAAGATGACAGGAAAAAATAATGATGAATGTTGGAGGGGATGCGGGAAAACTGGGACACTAATGCATTGTTGGTGGAGTTGTGAACGAATCCAACCATTCTGGAGAGCAATCTGGAATTATGCCCAAAAAATTATCAAAATGTGCATATCCTTTGATCCAGCAGTGTTTCTATTGGGCTTATATCCCAAAGAAATACTAAAGAAGGGAAAGGGACCTGTATGTGCCAAAATGTTTGTAGCAGCCCTGTTTGTAGTGGCTAGAAACTGGAAAATGAATGGATGCCCATCAATTGGAGAATGGCTGGGTAAATTGTGGTATATGAATGTTATGGAATATTATTGTTCTGTAAGAAATGACCAGCAGGATGAATACAGAGAGGCTTGGAGAGACCTTCATGAACTGATGCTAAGTGAAATGAGCAGAACCAGGAGATCATTATACACTTCGACAACGATATTGTATGAGGACATATTTTGATGGAAGTGGATTTCTTTGACAAAGAGACCTGAGTTTCAATTGATAAATGACGGACAAAAGCAGCTACACCCAAAGAAAGAACACTGGGAAACGAATGTGAACTATCTGCATTTTTGTTTTTCTTCCCGGATTATTTATACCTTCTGAATCCAATTCTCCCTACGCAACAAGAGAACTGTTCGCTTCTGCAAACATATATTGTATCTAGGATATACTGCAACATATCCAACATATAAAGGACTGCTTGCCATCTAGGGAGGGGGTGGAGGGAGGGAGGGGAAAAAAATCGGAACAGAAATGAGTGTCAATATAATGTAATTATTAAATAAAAAAAAAAAAAAAAAAAAAAAAAAAAAAAAAAAAAAAAAAAAAAAAAAAAAAAAGAAATTAGTGGGAGAGCAACTAAGTGAATATAACAGTGATAATGGTCCTGATTCAATTTCTAAGAAAATATTCTATATATCTAACATAATACAATTGGCCTTGAAGAATCCCAGGATTTCTTAAAAAAAAAGAAGAAGAAGAAGAAGAAGAAGAAGAAGAAGAAGAAGAAGAAGAAGAAGAAGAAGAAGAAGAAGAAGAAGAAGAAGAAAGAAGAAGAAGAAGAAGAAGAAGAGAAGAAGAAGAAAAAGAAAGAAAGAAAGAAAGAAAAAAAGAAAGAAAGAAAGAAAGAAAGAAAGAAAGAAAGAAAGAAAGAAAGAAAGAAGAAGAAAGAAAGAAAGAAAGAAAGAAAAAAAGAAAGAAAGAAAGAAAGAAAGAAAGAAAGAAAGAAAGAAAGAAAGAAAGAAAGAAAGAAAGAAAGAAAGAAAAGAAAAGATTTAAGGAGGACGGTCAGACAAAGATGAAGAGAAAGAGGAGAAGAAGGGAGATGGTACTGACAAAATAGCCAAAAAGCATGCAGAGTTGAGTGAAGATAAAGGGTGTGATGATTCTCACTCTCAAAGCTCAGCTTCACCTTCCCCTATACCTGAGGAGGCTCTTGACCCTCCCCCATCTATTCCACATTTCTGGGTGGAAGGAAGAGGAGGAGTCAGTGAGAAGGGCAGTGATACCATCAGCACCTCTCCCCAGGTAACATCCCCATGACTCAATTGCAAAAGGTACTACTTAAAGCCCAAGAAGAAGGGCAGAATATGTCTGATTTAAAAACAGAAGCATACCCTGTGATTGAAGAGCTTAACTCTCCAGATCAATACAAAACAAGATACACTCCTTTGAATCTACAAATTATCAACGATCTGAAAAAGGCTTGCACTTTTTATGGGTCAAATCATCTTATGTTAAGATGGCATTAGAGAATTAGGCTTTTGAAGTTTTAATCCCTAATGATGGGAAATCTATAGCAAGAATATGTTTAGGACCTGGACAATACTTGTTGTGGCATTGGGTATAATGAATTCTGTAGCAGAAAAGCCCAAAGAAATAGGCAACCTGGTAAATATACAGTCACCTGTGACCAACTAACAGGAGTAGGTCCTGGGGCAGACACTTTAGCAGAGATTAATTACCCTGTAGCAGCAAATGAGCAAATTGCTGCTGCTATCAAAGCCTGGGGCCCAGGAAGGCAAGATAGAGGGGAAGTGTTATGGGCCAGAACTTGAAACAAGTTGCTAACTCACTGGAACTGATAGAAAGAATGCTTATGTACTTGAGTTTATATCTTTAAGAGTTCACACATTAGCACTGGAGATTCACAAGTCTGGGAGATTCACAAATCAGGAACACACAATCGCAGGCTCTCGGAGGAGGAGTCAAACTTTGACTTCCACCTCTAAAAGAGCATATCAAAAAAAAAAAGCTCACTAGAAGCTCTTAGAGCCTCAACCAGGAGTCAGTTGGGGAGATTGAGAAGCCAGAAGTCAGAGCTGAGCTAGAGGCAGAAGCTGGAAGAGCTAAAGGACTAGCAACAAAAGCTCTCAGAGCCAAGGAGAGAGATAGGCCTCTAAGAAAACTAACTGGGCTATTTTGGAAGAGACAATAAAGGACTGAATTTTTAACAACTGGCTGAATTTAAGGTGATTATTGATCTGAACTGAAAAAAAGGTTGCCTCTAGAAGCCCCCAAGAAACCTGTTCCCAGAGAATGAATATATATTTTAGAAAAGAAGAACACTACATTTTGGTGCCCAACATAAGGCAGACACAATCCTGATCTCAAAGGAAAAGCCTCTGATCCTGATCCAGTGGAAAAGTCCCCTCGACCCAGAAATTATGGTGAATACAATAAGGAAATTTTGTTAAACAGCTAAAGTAAAATTTCAGCTAAAATGGGGCAGATGTTTAGAAAACAACCTGCTTTTCCTCTTCAAGGAGAATGTTTAGAGACCATTCCCAGACTTATAAAAAATCAAGGTTTAATTATCACTTGAGAATATATTGATCTTTTAAAAACTGTACAGTACACATCTCCTTAGTTCTCTATGGAAAAAGAATTAGATCCAAATGAGTGGAAATTAGTAGAAGAACAACTAGGTTGAATAGTACAATTCTAATCCAAGCTCAATTTCTAGAAATGCAATTTAATACAATTGGCTTTAAGAAATTATATTAAGTGTTAGAATGAGGAAAACGAAGAACAGAAGGGGGAGGTGCCAACTAAACTAGGTGAAAAGGATGAAGAATCAGATAAGAATTCACAACTGGAGGAATTAGATTATTCCCAATGCTCTGTCCTACTTCCCTCAATTAACCCTTCATGCCTGGAAGGAGAAGGAGGAAGGGGAGAGGTAGTAATGCAATCAGAACCACCTATTAAGGAGCCTGTGACAAGATTAGAAAAGGCATTAGTTAAGGCAAAAAATGAAGGACAGGATGCATCTGATTTTATGAATGCATACCCCGTGATTGAAGAGATTGACTCTTCAGGTCAAAAAAGGAGAATATACATTCCTCTTGATTTGGAAAAAATTAAGAATTTGAAAAAGGTTTGTACTCTTTATGGGACTACATCGTCTTATGTTAAGATGTTACTAGATAGTTTGGCTTATGAAATCTTAATGCCGAGTGATTGGAAATCCATAGCAAGGACATGTTTAGAATCTGAACAAAACTTATTGTGGCTTTCGGAGTATCATGAATTATGTAGGAGTCAAACCAGACGCAATAGGCAAACAGGAGTTAATGTACAAATCGCTTTTGACCAACTAACTGGTGAAGGTCGGTATGGAGAGAATTTAGAACAAATTAATTGTCCCATAACAGTGTATGAGCAAATTTCTAAGGCTGCAAGAAAAGCTTGGGGATCCCTCCCTGCACAAAAAGATGGATGTAAAGCCTTCACAACAATAGAGCAAGGTCCCAATGAACCTTTTGTTGATTTTGTGGGATGTCTGCAGACAGCTGTCATATGAATTATTGCTGAAAATGCAGCAACAGAAATTATGATAAGGCAACTTGCTAAAGAAAATGCTAATGAGATGTGCAAAATAATTATATGGGGACTACACAAAGATGCTCCTTTAGAGGAGATTATAAGACGTTGTGCCACAGTGGGCACAAATACCATTTGTAACTAGGCTATGATACAGACTTCCCAAGATCCAAACATGGGAAGACAAGGTCCCTTCTGGCAAGGGACTTCCAGAGAGACTTGTCAATGCTTTTAATGGGGTAAAGTAGGACATCTGAAAGCTCAATGTTGGTATAGAGACAGAATGAGAAAACAGGGTGGGAGAGCAAGACCCAAAATCCTATGTCCAAAATGCAACAGAGGCTTGCATTGGGCATCACAATGTAGATTGATTCATGGAAACTGGATGGGGGGCACAGGGCCCAAGGTAAAAAATTCTTGGGGCATGATGGCAGTCATTGTTACACCCAGAAAGTCTTTAGAAGTTCAGTACTCAGACATGACCAATTAGCTGAGAAACAATGATGGGAGAAAGGGATTACAATTGGGAAGAGTAGAGGTCTATGGAGCTGGAAGTACTGAGATGCCAGCTGGAGAGGTGAAATCTGTCCCTGTCTGGCCTATAAATCCTTTGCCTCCAAGCACTGTAGACTTGACCATTTCACCTCCTGAGGGTGCTTACAAAACAGTGTCCATGCATACACTGATGTGGGAACCTGGGGAAGGTGTAGATAATATCCCATTCACTAATAGAGGTAGACAATGTGTGACATCAACCAGGAGAAGTAGTAGCATTAGGCTTACTGATATAGACCCCTAATAGACAATCTGAGGATAGTTGCCCAGATTTTGACTCCAAACAACAGAATCCAGGAATATTCTAGACTGCAGCTGTTACAGCTGAGCAACCTAAGTTCACTATCTATATAAATGGCATACCATTGGAAGGATTGGTAGACACAGGAGCAGATTGTACAATCGTTAGAGATGTCAGCTGGCCCAGTCATTGGCCAAAGGTTAAGGCATATATCTATATGCAATTTGGGAAAATAAAAGAGCAATCTAGGGGCATAGTAAAAGCCTATACAGCTTGCCTTCCTCTCCATGCACCTGTGCTCCCTCCAGGAAAGAACCCTCATGATTTGAGACCCAATGAAATTCTGCACAAGGATGTGACCCATTATAAATCTTTTGGTCGTCTGTCTTTTATCCATGTTGTGTTAGACACCTTTTCAGGATTTACTGTTGCAATACCAGCAGCCAAATAGACAGCCCAAGTGGTCACTGAATTCTTTATACAACCTTTTGCAATCATGGTTGTGCCACAAGCAATAAAAACAGACAATGGACCTGCATATACTTTTTTTTTTATTATTATATCATTTTATTGACAAAACCCATGCCTGGGTAATTTTTTTTACAACATTATCTCTTGCACTCACTTCTGTTCCGACTTTTCCCCTCCCTCTCTCCATCCCCTCCCCTAGATGGCAAGCAGTCCTATACATGTTAAATATGTCACAGTGTATCCTAGATACAATATATGTGTGCAGAATCGAACAGTTCTCTTGTTGCATAGGGAGAACTGGGTTCAGAAGGTAAAAATAACCTGGGAAGAAAAACAAAAATGCAAACAATTTACATTCATTTCCTAGTGTTCTTTCTTTGGGTGTAGCTGCTTCTGTCCATCCTTGATCACCTGAAACTGAGTTAGATCTTCTTTTTGTCGAAGAAATCCACTTCCATCAGAATCAAACAGTATCGTTGTTGAGGTATATAATGATCTCCTGGTTCTGCTCATTTCACTTAGCATCAGTTCATGTAAGTCTCGCCAGTCCTCTCTGTATTCATCCTGCTGGTCATTTCTTACAGAACAATAATATTCCATAACATTCATATACCACAGTTTACCCAACCATTCTCCAATTGATGGGCATCCATTCATTTTCCAGTTTCTGGCCACTACAAACAGGGCTGCTACAAACATTTTTGCACACGTGGGTTCCTTTCTCACCTATAAGATCTCTTTGGGGTATAAGCCCAGTAGAAACACTGCTGGATCAAAGGGTATGCACAGTTTGATAACTCCAGAATGGATGGATGTATTCAGAATTCCACCAACAATGTATCAGTGTAATGGGCTGAGGCTTGAGTTGATGCACTGAGGTCCCAAGCACATGAGGCTAAATAGTAATTGGACCATACTCTATTAATATATAAACTTGGAGAAAGAATGGCTCCCGCCCACTCTTTGTGCAAGTCCTGATATGTTGTATAGGAAATGACGATTTTGGTGGGTGGAGGCAGGGGAGTGGAAAAGGAAGGGGAAGGAGAGACTTTTGGATTGCTATTGCGATGGTTTGCTCAGCTCAGATCTCTCTCTGTTAGCTGGCTTCCTGTCACAGCTGCCCATATTGCTATCGCAATCTTTCTTGCTATTGCAATCTTTATTCACCTCTTCACTTCAATAAATATTGAATTCCTGACTCCGGCTGATTTTAAATACGCGGTCATTACATTTGGCGCCCAAGCGTGGGAACCAAGGACCCTACTTTCACTGAAGAAGTCTCCAGTGACCGGGAACTTATCAAACAGGGAACTTATTTTCTTAAAGACTAAAGCAGTAACTTTTTGGCTGAAATGGGACAGATCCTAGGTAAAGATTCTCCATCCCTCCCAGCTCTCCTCTCCCTCCCCCTCCCCTGCCCCACCCAGGAGTGGTGCTATAGAAAGCCTGCTTGACCTGATAGAAGATCAAGGGCTACTTGTAACTTGGAAACAGGCAGCTAAACTTCTGGGTACATTAAAACGCACCTCCTCTTGGTTCTTAGAGGAAGAACAAATCTCTCTGGATAACTGGGCACTGGTTGGTCAACAGCTCTCCGCATATAACATTGAAAACGGTCCTCATTCAGTTCCCTTCGAGGCATTCTATTTATACAATATGATACAGCTGGCCTTAAAATACTGTATAAGTTCTAGGAGAAAAGGAAAAAACTCTAGGAATAGCCAAATGGGAAAGCCTGAGATAAAGGAGGAAGACAAAGAACAGATTAATGGCCATATCCTCACAGGGCATGGAGACTTAAGTGAGGCTCTAGGGCAGGGTGAATCTGAGGCAGCTTCAGCCCCACCTAAGGAGCAGGTAATTGGCTCTCCTCCATCAACTCCACCCTCCAGGATGGAGAGAGAAGGGGTAATGGGGGAGGGGGGCAGTGACAGCACCAGCACCTCCCCCCCAGCATCCAGCACCTCCCCCCCAGCATCCAGCTGCTCCTTTGAGTAGATTGCAAAAGGGACTAATTAAGGCCAAAGAAGAAGGGAGAAATGTATTGGAATTCCAACACTACATTTTTCCCGTTATTCAACAGTTTAATTCTTCAGGTCAAGAAAGTAGAAGATACTCTCCTTTTGATATAAAAATCCTCAAAGACCTGAAAAAAGCTTGCACTCTTTATGGGGCTACATCAGCTTATGTTAAGATGTTATTACAGAATTTGGCTTTTGAAATCTTGACCCCTAATGACTGGAAATCTATAGCAAGAATATGCCTAGAACCTGGACAAAACTACTTGTGGCTTCCTGAATATAGTGAGCTCTGTAGGATACAAGCCCAAGAAAATACTCAAAGTGGAGTTCATGCTGCAATCACCTATGACCTACTAACAGGTGTAGGTCCTTATACAGATGTCACAGTACAGATTAATTATTCTATAGCAGCATATGAGCAAATTGCTGCTAATGCTATCAAAGCGTGGGCTTCCCTCCACAATAAAGACAACAAGGGTGGGGCCTTCACAAAAATAACACAAGGGCCAAATGAACCCTTTGCTGACTTTGTGGGACGATTGCAGACAGCCATCACAAGAACAAATGGAGAAAATCCAATAACAGACATTTTGATAAGGCAACTTGCTAAGGAAAATGCTAATGAGGTTTGCAGAAGAATTATACTAGGACTGCGCAAGGATGCTCCTTTAGAAGAGATCATAAGATGCTGTGCCACAGTGGGCATAGATGCCTTTTATAGCCAGGCTATGATGCAGACTTCCCAAAATCCAAACATGGGAAGACAGAGTCCCTCTTGGCAAGGGACTTCCAGAGAGACTCGTAGATGCTTTCAGTGTGGAAAAGTAGGGCATCTGAAAGCTCAATGTTGGCATAGAGATAGAATGGGAAAAAAAGGTGGGAGAACAAGACCCAATATCCCATGTCCAAAATGCAACAGAGGCTTCCATTGGGCCTCAGAATGTAGACAGATTCAGGGAAACGGGATGAGGGGCCCAGCCCCAGGGCCCAAGGCAAAAAACACTTGGGGCATGATGGCAGCCACTACCAATTTGTTCTATAGTTATAATCTGCATTACAAAATCAACTTTCAAAGGTTTTTTTTTTTTTATTGATTCCCTGGACACGCTTGGCTTTTGTTATTTCAGATGATTTCTATATGATTTTGTTTTAACCTTAAAATTATAGTTTAGAAATTTCATTCATATGATACTGAATAAATTAACTTAGGTATGATTATCTCTATCAATCTTTGATTTTCAGCTCTATTTTTACTCTCTCTAGTTGAAGAATAAGTATAATATTTGAGTCCAAAAATACATTCTCTATAACTACTTATTAATCCATTTTTCAAATATTTTATATAGTGTGTTATGGTAAATTGTTCCTGAAAATTTAAATAGAATTCATTTGTAGGGGGTCACTAGATGGTGCAGTGGATAGAGCCCTGGAGTCAGGACCAGAGTTCAAATCTTGCCTTAACACTAATTAGTTGTGGGAACTTAAATAAATCTATTAACCCCAATTGCCTCTCCCAAACAAACAAACAAAAACAATATTCACTTGTAAATGCATCTGTTTGTGGGAATTTTGTCTTAGAAAACTTGTTAAAAGTATGTTTAAGTACTTGATTCATGAAGCTGCTGTTGTAGTTGTCATTTTTATATTATTCATGTAGCCTGACTCTAAGACTAACAAAAGAGTACAGCTCCTTCTGTTCTCCATTATCTCTCACAGTTTGAGAAAAGGTTTTCATTTCTGTGACACCATCTATCCATCTTATCTTCTGCCATACACTTCCTTTTGCCTTCAATATTTCTCTCAGCAATTTGTAGTGAGTCCCATCTTCCCATTGTGTATACAGAGTTTTTAAGAGCCAGATTTAGTGTTTGAGTTTCTAGTGAATAACCTCAATTAATTTCTTAAACAACTGACATATTTGCCATTTGCTGTCAAGGATTCTCAAAAATCTTTTCCTGCACCACAATTCCAAAGTGTCCATTCTGGAGGACTCAGCATTCTTTACATTCAACCCTCAAAAACTGAGAAAGAAATTGAGAAGACTTGACTTCTCAGGAAATAAATTTCTTTTTCAGGATCACCAGAGTATTTCTGTCTGACCTCAGAAGGATCACATAGCACTTGGGAGCAAAGATGCAAGTGAGAATCCCGGCACTGGAGGTCAAGATGGCAAAGACTTCCAAGGCCACGATGGCCTTGCCCTTGGAGCTCTGGTACGAGGGCAGGAAGGCGATCCAGACACTGCAGAACACAAGCATGCTGAAGGTCAGGAACTTGGCTTCATTGAAAGTGTCTGGCAGGTTCCTGGCCAGAAAAGCCACGGTGAAGCTCACCAAGGCTAGCAATGCCAAATAGCCTAAGACACAGTAGAAGATGAGGAGGGAGCCTTCATTGCACTGGATGATAATGGAGCCAGGTTCAGAGTGGATGTCCATCTCCAGGAAGGGGGGGGATGTCCCAAGCCAGATGCCACAGAGACACATTTGGATGAGGGTGCAGGTGAAAATGAGAGAGTAAGATGGTGTGGATCCCAGCCAGTTCCGGAGCCTGCTCCCTGGTCTGGTGGCCCTGAAGGCCAGAACCACAGTGATGGTTTTAGCCAAAATGGAGGAAACGGCCACCGTGAAGACAACTGCAAATGTGGTTTGGCGCAGCAGGCAGGTAGCTGTGGTAGGATGGCCGATGAAGAGCAAGGAGCAGAGGAAGCAGAGGCTGAGGGAGACCAGCAGAGTGTAGCTGAGACTGCGGTTATTGGCTTTGACTATGGGGGTGTCCCTGTGCTTTACAAAGACCCCCAGGACGAGCACAGTGAGGAGGGAGAAGCAGATGGCTGCACAGGCCAGAGTCATTCCCAGAGGTTCCTCATAGGCCAGGAACATACTAGTCCTGGGAAGGCAATGATCTCTTTTCCTATTAGGATATTGATCTTCAGGGCACTGCAGGCACTGCTCTGCATCTGTGAATAAAAGTAAAATCATGCTATATCTCAGACTGATCACATTTTTGTCTCCTATTGACAGGCATAGTGTCATTCATTTCACATTGAGCTCCATCTCATTTTTGGACTCCTCCTTCTAAGTAAGAAGGAAAAATGTTCTAAAGGCTGAATAAAATAAAAATACATTTCAGTATGTTCATTTCTCCACTATGGATTAAATAATGTGTTGAAAGTATTTATTTCAAATTATAGATTTGTTTAAAAGAATTCAAACTCCCTGCAATCTATTTTAATTGGAAACATATTCAAATTTTTGTGAGCCAAGGAAATTTGGCAGTTTCTTGAGTTGGGGCTCCATCCTCCAGAAAACAAATCTTTCAAATAATCTCCCTTGAGAACTCTGATCTATCTTCTCCAAGGGATATTTTCATGAAGATTAAATCCAGAGTCCAAACTTCTGCTCTTCAACCAAATGCATCTGTGCTTAGAAAGTTTTTAGAATTAAGTTTTTTCCTATTAATTTTTTCCTTAAGAGGGAAGAAGTTTAGATCTGTTTTAGATTAAGCTTTCCTGCAGGAATGGGGAAGATTCCAGTTAGGCTACAAGGTCAGGGAAGTATTAAAGATTCCAATGGTAGTAAAATCCTGATGGGTTCTGTTGGAAAGATTTTTGCTGTCTTGAATCAGGGGATGCTTCTAATTATAAGAATGATCACAAACCACATTGAATGAAAAGAACTGAATAAATGCAATGTTATTTCAACTCAGAAATTATTATTTTGCCAAATACAAAGCACGCCAGTTTAAGATGAACAAATGAGAATGTCTATTACTTTGGGAGAAGGACAGTTTATCTTTAAGAACCCACCGGTCTGGTTGGAAATTGTTCCTTCAGGACATGGGGTGCAAGCATAGCAACACTTGGGCTGTCTTTCAAGAGTTGTTTTTTTGAATCCAGGGCCACACTTCAGATTGCACCTAGAAGTTGGAGTCTATATTTCCAGCAGAGAAAGGGAGAAAATGTTGCTGAAAAACAACTGGTGAAAGATGGATGAATTGAAGAAATTGTGATTTCAAAGTTCTCCTATAGAAGACAGGTAGAAAAAAGTATCTGCAATTCTGCAGGACAAGAATGCTCTAATTCTCAATGGAAAACGTGTATCTAAATCTTCCACTTCAGATCATCTTCTCAACAATGAATCTACACAAATTAACCAGCAGGTACAATCAAGCTCCTTGATATTTTTTAATTATAACATCTTGTTGGCTTAGTTTTTCCCAAGTACTATTTTAACTCTAAACATCATTCTATTTTAGAATTGGTAACGCTGAAAATCGTTGACCACACAAGAGGAAGTATATTGCATTAATTTCCAACGCGCAAAAGTTTTGGTTTTTGGTGTTTTCATAAACTCGTAAATTCAAACATTCTACCCAGAATCTTTCAGAGAATCCTAATTTTAGAGAATATGTACTAAAATAAACTAATTGCCCTGTTCAGATTGATTGAATCTAAGAAGCAGGTGATTTTACAGGCTAATCTTATTCTCAGGCTGATATATGAAATCTCTTCTTGGGACTATTGTTAAAGGTAGTATGGAATTTCTCAAATTATACACAGATGAAATTGTATAGAAATGCATGTTTGATATCAGCAGAGGCTATAGCTGCAATATTTACATTAAAAATCTTTACAGCCATTATGTCTTTAAAATAAAACACAGCTTTGTACAATTGTACCCAACTCAAACACAAACTCAGATTAATTTATTTTTCTATACAAATCCAGATATTGAGTAATCTGTAAATAAATCACTTTGTGGGATGAGTTTTCTCTATGCTGTGCCCTATTATGATTTTTCTAACTTAATCACTTAATCTGGGATATATCAAGATTCTCTTAGTATGAACAATTCAGATCATTATTTAATTTAGCTGCAAAGAATGTCCAAGTGGGACTGAAAAAAGAAAATCATAGAGCTCTTTTGATCAGAGCAAAAAAAGAAGAGTAAGTGGATATAAGTAGCCTATCACAGACATTTCCAGTATCTGTAAGAAACATCCTGGTACCAATGAAGAAACAACCAGGGTCCAGGAAGCTAAAGAGACAAAGTGAAAAGGTTCATATTCATTGGCCCCTTACCTGATTGAAATCTTCTGGCCAATCTATGTCTTCTTCCATAATGGTGAACCTCTGAGCAAGAGGATACACTTCACCCACTTTGACCAGACCATCTATCTGGTCAGGAAAGGATTTATAATTCAGTATATCATATGTCTCAGCAGCTGACTGGGCTCCTTCCTCATGTGACTCATCAATAGCCTTATTGACAGAATTGATGGATTTCAGAATATGATGGAGCTGAAAGCAAGGACAGGTAGTAGTTAGTCTTTCAGGAAAGAAGGATTCATGCCCATGTCCCAGGATTGACTATTAATGGAAAACAGGCTCGTAATCTGGAGCTTCCAAAAGTTGTCATTCTCCTTCTTGAGCTTCTCTTAGAGTTCTGAACTCTTTACTCCTTTCTCCTTGAAAACTAAGGACAAATGAAAAATAATAAAGCTGGTAACCAATTATTTTCTACAGATATTAAACTTACTTCAAAAGCATATCATCTTACTTCAAAAGATGTATAATCATCAGGCCACTTCCAATGGTCTTGTGATGGAGAAAATCATCTGTACCTAGAGAGAGGACTGTGGGGACTGAGTGTACATCACAACATATTTTGTATTTTCAATTTATTTGTTTTTTCTTTACATTTTTTTTCACTTTTTGATCTGATTTTTTGTGTGCAGCATGATAATTGTGAAAATATGCACAGAAGAATTACAGATGTTTAACATATATTGGATTACTTGCTGTCTAAGGGAGGGAGTCAGGAGAAAAAAATATTTGGAATACAAGGATTTGGAAGGGTGAATCTTTAGTACTATCTATGCATATGTTTTGAAACCAAAAAGCTTAAAAAAATTTAAAAATGTAAAAAATAAAATTAATGCAAAAATATCATCTTCCATTCAGCAAATCAATAATTCCCATTTTCATGGTGATTACTCATTAAAATGAAGGCTGGTCTCAAGACCTCCATAAAGATAACGAGAACATTACAAGTTTCAATTGTTTAGTGATGAAGAAAGCCATCTACACCCAGAGAGAGGACTGTGGGAAATGAGTGTAGACCACAATATTGCATCCTCACTCTTTCCGTTGTTTGCTTGGATTTCATTTTCTTTCTCAGATTTTTTTTGCTTCTTGATCCGATTTTTCTTGTGCAGCAAGATAACTGATAAATATGTATACATAAATTGGATTTAACATATATTTTAACATACTGAATATGTATTGGAATACCTGTCATCTAAGAGATGGGATGGGTGGAAGGAAGAGAAAATCTGGAACAGAAGCTTTTGCAAGGGTAAATATTTAAAAATTACTCATGTATATGTATTGTAAATAAAAAAACTTTAATAAAAAAGGGGAAAAAGGGAAAAATAAAATTATCTAATATAAAAGTCAGAAGTAGATAATAAGGTCAATTTAGGAATAAAGGAGAATTTGCTATTCACAGGAATGCAATTCAAGGTTAAAATAAAAGCAAATACAAATGATAATGAAATTAAATCTTTGGCAAAATCATTCCTGAAAAATAGGAAGGAGAATAACTACAATGGAAGAAATTATAAATGAATTTTTTTATTATACAAGTTATATGCATAGGTAATTTTACAGCACTGACAATTGCCAAACCTTTTGTTCCAATTTCTCCCTTTCTTCCCCCCATCCCCTCCCCAAGATGGCAGGTTGACCAATACATGTTAAGTATAAGTTAAATAAAATATATGTAAACATGTCCAAACAGTTATTTTGTTGTACAAAAAGAATCGGACTTTGAAATAGCCTACAATTAGCCTGTGAAGGAAATCAAAAATTCAGGTGGACAAAGATAGAAGGAATTCTATGTACTGATTCATAGTCATCTCCCAGAGTTCTTTCGCTGGGTATAGCTGATTCAGTTCATTACTGCTCTATTGGGACTGATTTGGTTCATCTCATTGCTGGAGATGACCATGTCCATCCGAATTGATCATCATATAGTATTGTGGTTGAAGTATATAATGATCTCCTGGTACTGCTCATTTCACTCAGCATCAGTTCATGTAAGTCTCTCCAGGCCTTTCCGAAATCATCCTGCTGGTCATATAAATGAAATTTTAAAATGACAAAGTGTAAGAAAATGATAATTCAATCTGAGAAAGATTTCAAACAGAGTTTTCATTAAAAGCTGGAAATTCATTTGGGACACTCTGGTTGTGTTTTTCATTGGTCAATGGAAAACATTCAAGAAAATTTCCCAGAGAATTACAAAATATAGAAGGAGAACACTGAAAAACAGAAATTTAACCTACACTGTTGTCACTGAAAAATTTAATGGTAAGACCTGATTATTTTAGGGAAAAGAAAAAAAAAATCTAATTGGACAAATTAAAAAGAACACATTGTTGTTCAGTCATTGAGTCCTCTGCTATTCTTCATGACCCCATGGACCATAGCCTACATTGCCCTGCTGTGCTCTACTTTATCTCAAAGTCTGTTCAAGTTAATATTAATCGTTTCCATGACACTATCTATATTAAACTGTACCATTCTTTGTTCCTTTTATTTTCAATCGTTTCCAACAACAGGGTCTTTGCCAGTGGGTCCCATCTTCATATTATGTGGCCAAAGGTTTGAACTTCTGCTTCAGGATTTGAACTTCCAGTGAAAAGTGGGGATTAATTTAAGTATTGATTAATTTTATCCCCTGGTTGACCAAGAGTCTTTCTACAAACTTGTCCAGCACCACTATGATTCAACATAATCAGTTGTGCAGCATTTATTTTTCTTTTTAATCCAAATCTCACAGGCAAATGTTTTTTCTTGAAAACACAGATACGAGTGAGAGAGCAAGAGTGAGAGCAAGGGAGGAGAGTTTTAACTACAGAAACCTTTGTTAGTAAAGTTTAATTCTAGTAATCATCACATATGTAAGTGTGGAAAAGAATCACTTAGAAGAAATGGAGTAATCACTATAATCTATATAAAAAGGTGCAAAAAAGCAGTACTCGGCTATGGAATCAAAAATAGCAGGATGATATCTGCTGAAATCCAAGGAAAACTGTTGAGCATTATAATACAAACATATGCTTTTCCCACTGGTGGGAAAAAGGCCAAAGTTTGTCACTTTTTTGAAGACCTGTAATGTATTCTACAAATAACTCCTATACATACAAAACACATCAAATTTGTCAAAGGAAATGAAAAGACTAATATAATTAAGCAAAATAGAATAGCAGGAAAATTTGGGTTTTTACTACAAAATGAAGAAGAGCTTCATAGAAGAAAGCCACCTTTTACAAATTTCCAAGTTGAGTACATTAATTAAGAAAAGCACATAAAATATGAAAAAGAAAATTGAGGGAATGTCCATCAATTGGGAAATGGATGAATAAATTTTGGTATATGTTTTTTGTGGAATATTATTGTTCTATAGAAAATCATAAGCAGGATGCTCTCAGAAAAAAAAATTTTGGAAAATCCTCCATGGACTCAAGCAAAGTGAAATGTACTATATACAAAGTAATACTGTAATGTTCTTTTTCTTCTTTAAAATAAATATAATAGTTCTCTCTGGGAGAAGGTTGGTTTCTCGGGGAGGTTTTCTGGAGGCAGCCTTAGTATCAGTTGAAAGTAATAATCACCCAAAACTCAGCCAGGTGATAAAAGTTCAGATCTTTTATTGTCTCCAATATAGCCTGGTTACCTTAGAGGCCTATCTTTCTGCTTGGTTCCAAGAGCTCCCTCCCAATATCTCCAAATCCAAAGGTTTGTCCTTCAGCCCAGCCAGCCAAGTGGAAAATGGAATGGATCTCTCTTGCCTCGGAGAGAGGGCTTCTGGCTCTCAATCTCCCAGAGTGCTACTCTCTGACCCCAATCAATGTTCTGAAGTAAAACTCCTCACTCAGAGAGGGCTTCTGGCTGAACTCATTTGACACTCCCCTCTCAATCTAAATTCAGCTCCACTCTGCTGACTGGGCTCACTGAAGCTCTATGCTCCTTCGAGAGAGAGGGATTGAGGGATGCGAGAGAGAGGGATTGAGGGATGCGAGAGAGAAGGATTATGGGTTTCTCCCATAGTGCTGTCTGGCCCTAAGAGCTTCAAGGGAAGTGTGAATTCGGATATCTCATGCTAAACCCTGAAATATCCCAAACATATGAACTCCAATGAGTAAAGGTGTGAACAAAAGCATTGTTATCAATTAGTTCTACTTAATACCTTGTTTCAGGTTCTGGCCCAAAACAACTTTAATGACTTAACAATTTGTAAAGATTCCAACATAATACCAATGTTCTGTGATGACCAGCTGTTCTCAGTAGTACAAATGATCCATGACTACTCTGAAGAATTGTATGATTTAAAAAAATCTTTCCATACCCAGGGAAGAAAATGAGTGTGTCACATGTCTGAATACACATTGATGCATTCTCGCTCTCTCTTCTCTTTCTCTCTTTCTCTCTTTCTCTCTTTCTCTCTCTTTCTCTCTTTCTCTCTCTCTCTCCCTCCCTCTATGTGTGTGTGTGTTTCTGTCTATCTCTTTCTCTCTCTTTCTCTGTCTCTGTGTCTTTCTGTCTGTCTGTCTGTCTCTCTCTCACTCCTGCTCTGTTTCTTGTTCTCTTTATCTCTCTCTCTTTATGTGTGTGTCTTTCTCTCTTACTCTCTCTCAATTTATTTTTGTACGTTTTTAAAATTAGATTGAGAGGTCTCTTTCCTTTCAAAACATGACTTTTATGGAAATAGTTTACATAATTTAACGTATGTTTCCTTAAAAGGAACTGGAGTGGGAATAATGGAGAGAATTTGGAATTCAAAAGTTTTAAAAACAAACACAAAAATAGGAAACTATTAAATAAATTATTTTGAAAAAGATTGCTATATAAGACTTAAAATAAATAAATCTGACTTAATTCTATTGTTTCCACCCAGAATTACATGTACTCACAAACGGGAGAAACTGAAAAAAATATATAAAGGAAGAGCTCAAGTCATCACTGCATCCTCTCTAAAACAAATCACTAACAACAGAATGTTGTGAGTAGCCTGTGCTAAGGCCAGTTTTTGAAGCGATATGCTACCTTCCAAGGAAGATCTAGGTTTCTTGCAAAGTCTGATGCCTCCTTTACTTCAGAATGCAGCATTTGATGGAGAGCATGGGCCACTAAATACACTGCATTGTAAACATTTGGAATCAGTTCCATAAGGGCCATGTCTTTATCCATAGAAGGCAAATCTCTGATGGAAAGATCTTTTGAGCACAAAGGAGAGAATATTTCTGTATCACTTTTTTGGAAAATCTACAATGAAAGGCTCTCTCCAAGAAAGATTTTAGGAAAATGTCCTCAGGGTTCACACTTATATTCAGGCTTCTTACAAAATCTGTAAAACCAGGAATCTCCATCTGGGTATGAGAAAATAGTATTGTACCATGAAAAGTGGGGAAAAGTTCAGTAATAGAATCAATAGAAAAATCCCAGAAAGATGTGGTAATCAACAACTTCCCATAAGGTTTAAAAGTTATCAAGGCACGGGAAAATTCATTAAGGAAATCAGTATCTCCATAGATGAAAATCACATTTGATGATGATGAAATAATACTAGAATATAGGTCAAAAGCTTCTCTTTCTCTAAAGCTTTTGGGCACTGTTTCCTTAAAAGTCACACACAAATTATTCCTGACCATTTCTTCTTTCAGATCCTTGAAGAACACTTCCCCTTTTGGATTATCAGAAACAAGCAGTCCTATCCATGTCCAGTCAAAATGCAGCATCAATTGGATGAATGCCAGATGAAGAGCAGATTGCTCTTTCCCCATCTGATATACATAAGGATACTGGACTTTATCGTTCAATAGAAGATCAAATGAACCACAGCTAATCTAAATGAAACAGAAAGAAGAAAATGAGTTGCTTCAGTGTAGGAATTTGGCCTTCATATTTGTATAACAAACAACTATTAATGAGTTTCACAGAGCAGATGATTTGCTTGTAAATTTGAATTTATACTTTTAGATCACAAAATTATGTTGTTTTGGACTGGAAGAGTTGAAAGGAAAATCTGAAACTGCACCCAAGCAAGAATCCGCTTTCCAATGTCTCTATCAAGTAATTTCTAAGTTTCTGCTTGTAGCATTTCAAGGAGGAAAAAATTCCCCCAAAAAAAGTCTTTCCCCTTTTTAGGTAACTTGACTAAAAGATAGAATATTTTTGGGTTAAGTTTGTAGCTAAATCAGTCTCTTTGGAACATTGACTTTTTTTTTCATATTTCTTTTCTGTAAATTCAAGTGGAACATTTTTGTGTCCCCTGCACAAAGCTGTAAATTAAATAGTTAAGCATAGTTACATGTCTTCTCTAAGTCATCTTACTTCTCTTCCAGTTCAAATATCAACAATTATATTTCTGAGATTTTCTATATATTTTATATTTATATTTTATATTTTTTCTATATATTTTTCTATATATTTTCTATTTCATTTGCCTCCTCTTAGAATTATAGGGAGAATTTTATTTCTCTGAAAACAAAAAATGTTCCTGAGAATTTGGTCTAGGAGCAAAAGTTCTCTATAGCAAAATCAATAAGGAATAGGAAATGGGGAACTCCTTATAGGGAAATCTACTGCCAAAACTGGAATTCCACATTATTGATACTTTATGAATAAGAATTCTGTAAGCGTTCTCAGTAATTCATAGTAAAAATTGTGATAAGCAATGGTTCACTCCATATGCAATGAGAACCATAATCTCTGATCTCTAAACACAATAACAACAAAAACGCACTTTTATGAGACATTCAATCATGAGATTTGTCCAGGAGGCAAGAGATAGTTTCATATGCACCATGTCTTTCAGCCCCAGTTTTCTAAGAAGGGCATAAAGTAACTAGCACTGAACTCTGACTTTAATCAGCTCTCTAGTGATCCAATCAGCAAAGATATCCTCATCCAGATTCCCAAACTCTTGGCTTTGTGAGAGGGTTTCAGAAAATATTGTCTTCATTTTTGTACTCAGAGGGGGAGCCAACATCAAGGGGTAAACTAACGAAGCTGCTCAAGCTCTCATAGTTTCCTCAGAAATTAAAAAAAAATGTCTGAACAGAATCTGATGGAATGAAACCACTCTCCTGTTCAAGATAGACTAAAAACATCTTCAAGAAAGGTCAATCTCACTAGGGTGAAAGGGGCATTCAGTCCAGGTTAGATAGACGTGGGAAAGCCAGTGAGAGAAGCTTAAACACAGCAAACCATCAATTAATACCCTTAGTCATAACACAGTAGAGTAGCAAATCAGTAGAGCAATTTCGAGTCTCAGCTCAAAAGACAAAAGTCTGGGAAATCAGACTCTCCTAAATAGAGCAGGCAATGCTAACCTTGCAAACTATTTTCAGATGACAAAATTAAAGCCATTTATAATTATATGAAAAAATGCTCTAAATCACTATTGATTAGAGAATTGAAAAGTAAAACAGTTCTACAGTACCATTTCACACCTCTCAGATTCGCTAAAATGACAGGAAAAGGTAATGATAAATGTTGGAGGGATGTGGGAAAAGTGGGTTATTAATGCTTTATTTGTGGAGTTGTGAACTTATCCAACCATTCTGAAGAGTAATCTGTACTATGCCCAATGGGCAATAAAACTGTGCATGTCCTTTGCCCCAGCAGTATCATTATTGGGTCTGTAGAAAAGAAATCATAAAGGAGGGGAAAAGACCTATATCTGCAAAAAAATGTTTGTAGCAGGTCTTTTTTGTGGTAACAAAGAATTGGAAAAAGAATGGATTCCCATCAACTGGGGAATGGTTGATTATATTTTGGAACAGGAAGGTAATGGAATATATTCTTCTATAAAAAATGATGAATAGCTGATTATAGAAAGGCCTGGAAAGATTTACATGAACTGATTCTGAGCAAAAAAAGCAGAACAAGGAATACATTGTTCACAATAACAGCAAGAATGTGAGAAAATCATCTATGTAAGGCATGATTCAGAGCAGTTCAGAGATCCAAAGCAATCCCAATATGTTATGGGCCTGAATTCTGAACTTGAAACAAGGATTCTTACAAGGTGCTAAGTCAGTAGAAGCGATAAAAACAATGGTTATCTACTTTAGCATGGTGCTTAATTGTTCTCTAATTCAGTGCATGTACTTAGTACTTAATACAGTTCCACAAGATTCACACCTATGATAATGGAGTATATAACAGCCAGGAAGGACTGGACTAAATTCAATTCCATCTTCATCAGGCTCATGGTGGCTGGCCTGACTTCCTTCATTTCTTCCACTGAGACCTAGTCTCGTCTGAAGGCCTTCCAGAAAACTAGCAGAGACCCAAGTGAAGGAGATAGGACTTTGAAGCAAACAGTAAACACTTTTGGCCTTTAACACCTGGCTGTTCTTGTGGTGATTACTCTGCTGAAAGGAAGGCTGCCCAAAGACCTCCAGAAAACCAGAACAACATTACACCAATAGACTTTGAACATAAAATGCCATCTGCATTCAAAAAAAATATCTAAGGACACTAAATGTAAATCAACACGTGCTATGTTCACTTCTTTTTTCTAGTTTTAAATCTCTCCCATTGTTTTTCCCTTTTGCTCTGATTTTTCTCTCCCAACATAATTCAAAAATAACGTGTATTAAAAACAAATAAACTAACAAAAAAGAGAGACAAAGTATTGCCTAATTCCAACATGCCTCATACCATAAAGTGAAAAGGTAGGACAATAGTACTTTCTCATCCTTTAACATATAACATAACAGGCTTAGATGTGCACTAAAATGTAAAAAATATGATCCATAATCATGTCAGTTTTTTTTTTCCTTCAGTAGAGAAATTATGAAAAGACTTTCTCATATCCTGTTGGAATCCTTACTAACTGCTAACTAATTAGAGTTGATCTAATCTTACAAGAAGATGTTTTGGCCAGAACCTGAAACAAGGTACTAAGTAGAACTACCCATAATCCCTCTCTCTGGAAGGAACATAAATAGGCCAATGGGCCAGTCGAAGAAGTTCTTCAGAGTGAAGACGCTACAAGTCGAGATTTCAGCGGAATGACATGAAGAGTTGGAGCTGGCTGGAGGCTGAAGAAAAGCAGAGGCAGAGGCTGAAGGACCAGACCTTTGGATTTAAAGACATTTGGAGAGAGCTCTTGGAACCAAGCAGAGAGATAGGCCTCTAAGCTAACCGGACTATATTGGAGATAATAAAAGATCTGAACTTTTATCACCTGGCTGTGTTTTGAGAAGAAAAAGCTCACTACAATATCCCCAGTGAGAAATCAAATATATTTTGAAATAAATTAGCTATGATTCTAACTACAATATGCTAGGTAAGTATCCTCTCATTGATTAAAGAAATGTAAACTAAAATAACTATGAAATACTATCATAAAGCTTTTAATTGTCTGAAAGGAAAGAAGGAACAAAGGATAAAAAAAAGAGGGAATTTAGAAAACTTGGGATACTAAAACTTTTGGTGGAATTTTGAACTGATTCAACCAGTTTAAAGAACCATTTAAATTACATCAAAAATAGTACAAAACCATCTTTACACATTTGGTATATTAACATCATTATTAGTGGTATTTCCCAAGGAATTACCTGACTGAAAGATCTCAGTAAACACAGAATTCTATGCTCTTTATTAGTGCATGCTGATGAAGACAAGTAGTAGTGCTTCATGCTTTTAGGGAAAATACTGAAAACAATTTCAAAATGAAAAGGAAGAGAGACCTCTCCATGGGAATTTTTGGAAGTGAGGAAAAAGAAATCTTTCTTCTAGCTAAAGTCTTCAGAATTATATACAAGTATAAAAAGCTGAATTAGAAGTTTAGTCATCTTTAGATTTTTCCCTGGTTCAAAATCACCTCATCTAGCATACAGAATGATTTCCCAGATGGAAAGGACCATCTCCTCCTTTTTTGTATCACCTTTTGTCAGAACATGTTGGAGGATTTTTTAATATTTGGTTATTGACTTACTGACTCTACATAACAACAGATTATAAAGAATTTGTTGCTTTAAATATAAAGAAGATATTGGATGAAAATGAGTGACTGTATTGGTCGCTCTTACCTGTGGAACTTTATACAGTTCGAGAATGGTGGCCATGGCCATGGAAAGTGTAGCGGACATCCCTCCAATAACAGCCACAGAATTGGACTGTTTATCACAGCTATAATTGGGAATAATGGGACCTCTCTCTGATAGCCATATTAAGGAGCTCTCCACAGCTAGTTTCTCCAGATGGAAGTTATTGAGTAACTGATATCCCAAGGTTGTGTTCGGCAGCAAATAGGGATTCTTGTTGATCTCATCAACAGCATATTGAAGAGCAAGGAAATGGTGATATTGTTTGAACATTGACCTAAAGTGAGAGGAGAAATTAAAGAAAAACCAGGCAAAACTCTATATGCAAAGAAACAGCAAATTTTCATAGTGGGAAGGGTGTCAGATATGGAGTCAGAAATTCCTATTCTAAATTCTGCTCCTAAAATTGACTAAAATTGTGGTCCTGAGCACATCATTTCACCACGATGAGTGTCAATGTCCACAATTGTAATATGACAGACTTGAACTATATCCTGAAATATTCAAAACCACACACAGTAAGATGCAAACTCATTCACAACACAAAAAACACACAGATGACAATATACTTTAGACATTAGAATGTGTCTCACTTCGAAAAAGAATTAAATAATTCATGTGGACTGATTATCCTCAACAAAAATAGAAAGATGGATTTCTAATTCTCAAATTGCAATGAGGAGATTACCATGCAAAGCATATTAGCTAGCAATAGATGATTATATTGGTAAAATAGCTTCTAAATGCCTGATAATGATTTTTAACATTATACACTGGAAAGTAAATGGAACACATATTTCAAAAGATTGTCATGACCATTTAATTGGTAATACTGAAAGATTCAAGGTTCAGTACTAATTTTACTCTACCTGAAATAGCTACTTTAGTCATCAGGATAGGGAGACAAAAGAGAAAAGAAAAAATACCTCTGTTCTCTTGGCCAGAACAGAAAATGTGTCCTTATCTGAAGTAGATATTGGGGACAAAGATGATAAAATATGACTTGAAGAAAGTCATCAATAGCTCAGGGGGAGCAGGAACATCTTCATATCAAGTGAGTTGAATTTTAAATGAAAATAGGAATCCTGAGACATGGAACAAGAGATTCCATTCCTACAATGGGGGAAAGCATTAACAAAAGCATGATGGGATGTGGAACATAGAAAGTGGTTTGGCGGTCTCTTTGGCTTTATTTAAAATGTCACAAAAATGGCAAGGGAAAACAAATGTCGAAAATTGCCCTATACTTTATATTTACTAGACATAAAATGATGAAAAACCTCAGTGCAAGTATTGGATCTTCTCAGTAGTTTGACATACATGGCACTTGTTGACATTGTAAAGTTCATGTTGTTTGGTATTTTTGATGTACTGTCATATTATTCTGATATTGTTGAAACATCAATATGGAATCATTTAGATCAAATGGTCCTAACACTCAGCAAGGTTTTTAAGTAAAGATAAGCCAAGTTGTTCCTTTTCTTTAATAGCTCTCTGTTGGGAAGATAAGGCTTGAAGCTTTGGATTAGATAAAACTGAACCGAATGGAATATTCTGAATTTGTTCTGTTTTTTAATGCCTAAGATAAAGAATGTTAGATTTCCCTTTCCCCATTACATGTTGTTATGATTCAGAAATATCTTTACCCAAATCTCACCCAAGTCAAGCATACATAAATGACCTTGAGATTTTCATCACATATGAGCCCAGTTGTGAACATTTCCTCCCCTATTTGGAACAAGTAATCAGGTCTTAACCATGTCCATTCTTAGAGAACACAGTTTTGACACCTAAACTCCAATTTTGAGTGTAGGATCTCCCTAATGTGTTTCACCCCTCCTTGTACTGGGTGAGTTTTTGTCCTCAGTGGAGATGACTCTGTGCTGGTTTATAATGCCATATAGAATAGGGGTGAACAGTCTCTCTCTGTTTGCTGCACTGCACATTAACAACACTTTTCATTTAGCAACTTCTTGAATATTAGATTTCTAGTCATTTTTGAACTCACATCTTTGCTTTAACCAAAGTTTTGAGAAGAAAAAGCTCACTACAATATCCCCAGTGAGAAATCAAATATATTTTGAAATAAATTAACTATGATTCTAACTACAATATGCTAGGTAAGTATCCTCTTTGATTAAAGAAATGTAAACTAAAATAACTATGAATACTATCATAAAGGTTTTAATTATCTGAAAGGAGAGAAGGAACAAAGGACAAACAAAAAAGAGGGAATTTAGAAAAATTGGGATACTAAGACTTTTGGTGGAATTGTGGAACTGATTCAACCAGTGAAAGAGCCATTTAAATTACATCAAAAATAGTACAAACCATCTTTACCATTTGGTATATTAACATCATTATTAGTGGTATTTCCCAAGGAATTGCCTGACTGAAAGATCTCAGTAAACACAGAATTCTATGTTTGATGAAGACAAGTAGTAGTGCTTCATGCTTTTAAGGAAAATACTGAAAACAATTTCAAAATGAAAAGGAAGAGAGACCTCTCCATGGGAATTTTTGGAAGTGAGGAAAAAGAAATCTTTTTCTAGCTAAAGTCTTCAGAATTCTATACAAGTATAAAAAGCTGAATTAGAAGTATAGTCATCTTTAGATTTTTCCTGGTTCAAAATCATCAGAGCATTACCTCATCTAGCATACAGAATGATTTCCCAGATGGAAAGGACCATATTCCTCCTTTTTTGTATCACTTTTGTCAGAACATGTTGGAGGATTTTTTAATATTTGGTTATTGACTTATTGACTCTACATAACAACAGATTATAAAGAATTTGTTGCTTTAAATATTGGATGAAAATGAGTGACTGTATTGGTCTCTCTTACCTGAGGAACTTTATACAGTTCGAGAATGGTGGCCATGGCCATGGAAAGTGTAGCGGACATCCCTCCAATGACAGCCACAGAATTGGACTGCTTATCACAAGTATAATTGGGAATAATGGGACCTCTCCCTGATAGCCATATTAAGGAGCTCTCACAGCTAGTTTTTCCAGATGGAAGTTATTGAGTAACTGATATCCCAAGGTTGTGTTCGGCAGCAAATAGGGATTCTTGTTGATCTCATCAACAGCATACTGAAGAGCAAGGAAATGGTGATATTGTTTGAACATTGACCTAAAGTGAGAGGAGAAATTAAAGAAAAAACAGGCAAAACTCTATATGCAAAGAAACAGCAAATTTTCATAGTGGGAAGGGTGTCAGATATGGAGTCAGAAATATCTATTCTAAATTCTGCTCCTAAAATTGACTAAAATTGTGGTCCTGAGCACATCATTTCACCACGATGAGTGTCAATGTCCCAATTCTAATATGACAGAATTGAACTATATCCTGAAATATTCAAAAACACACAGTAAGATGCAAACTCATTCAAAAACACAAAAACACACAGATGACAATATACTTTAGACATTAGAATGTGTCTCACTTTGAAAAAGAATTAAATAATTCATGTGGACTGATTATCCTCAACAAAAATAAAAAGATGGATTTCTAATTCTCAAATTGCAATGAGGAGATTATCGTGCAAAGCATATTAGCTAGCAATAGATGATTATATTGGTAAAATAGCTTCTAAATGCCTGATAATGATTTTTAACATTATACACTGGAAAGTAAATGGAACACATATTTCAAAGATTGTCATGACCATTTAATTGGTAATACTGAAAGATTCAAGGTTCAGTACTAATTTTACTCTACCTGAAATAGCTACTTTAGTCATCAGGATAGGGAGACAAAAGAGAAAAGAAAAAATACCTTGTTCTCTTGGCCAGAACAGAAAATGTGTCCTTATCTGAAGTAGATATTTGGCACAAAGAAAGAAAAACAGAAACAGAGAGGCCCAGTGACTGTGGGAGGCAGAAAAAGAGAGAGCCAGCCAGGGAGCTATATATGTAAGAGACATTGCCAAGCTGAAGGAGATAGGCCTTGGGACAATCATGAATAGATGTGATGGGGGATAAGGGAGAATTTAGGGTCAGTTCTAGGCTGAGGGCTAAAGGGCATCAAAGGATGGTATTGCCTTCTACAGTAATAGGGAAAATAGGAGTATGGAGAGGTTAGCGATAAAAAATAACACTTTATATTTTGGATATACTGAACTTAAGATGTCTCCTGGGCATTTAGTTCAAGATATCTGAGAGGCTATTGATGATATCAGTTGTAAGGACATCAGAGAGTTTAGATCAGGATAGAAAAATCTGAAAAACATCCACATAGAGCTACAAAGTAAATCATGGGAACTGATAAGATAACCAAAGGAAGTAGTGGAATGGATTAGACACATTGATGAGGTATAACTACAGCTGCACAGTGTGATCTCAAAAGGCTCCATCAAAAGAAGGAGGAACAAGAAAACAAGAAACAAGAAAAAAAAAGGAGAAAAAACAGTCCCTAAAATCTAGAGAGAATACAATACCAAGGAGAAGAGACTGATCACCACTGTCAGGAGAGATGGCAATGATAATAAAGAAGAATAGCAAAAGAAATGATCTGCAACTCAATGTAGTAAATGGGAAGACAGAAACTAGAGTTCCCAAGGAGCAGATGGTGAAATGTTTAAGAATTCATGCCAATGAGCTTACTAGAATTTATGAGATCTCCTACTAGACTTCAGGCATTTGAAAGTCATAGGGATAGAAAGATAAAAGAGAGAAGAAAAAACAGCTCTTTTCTTTTGGCCAGAAAAGAAAATGTATCACTATCTGAAACAGATATTTGCAACAAAGATGATAAAATATGATTTGGAGAAAGTCATCAATAGCTCTGGGAGAGCAAGAACATCTTCATGTCAAGTGAGTTGAATTTTAAATGAGAAGAGGAATTCTGAGACATGGAACCTCAGAGAGATTCCATTCCTACAATGGGGGACAGCATTGACAAAAGCATGATGGGGTGTGGAACATAGAAAGTGGTTGGGCGGTCCCTTTGGCTTTATTTTAAATGTCACAAAAATGGCAAGGGAAAACAAATGTCAAAAATTGCCCTATACTTTATATTTACTAGACATAAAATGAGAAAAAACCTCAGTGCAAGTATTGCATCTTGTCAGTAGTTTGAGATACATGGCACTTGTTGACATTGTAAAGTTCATATTGTTTGATATTTTTGATGTGCTGTCATATTATTCTGATATTGGTAAAACATCAGTACGGAATCATTAAATCAAATGGTCCTAACACCCATCAAACTTTTTAAATAAAGATAAGCCATGTTGTTCCTTTTCTTTAGCAGCTCTCTGTTGGGAAGATAAGGCTTGAAGCTTTGGATTAGATAAAACTGAACCCAATGCAGTATTCTGAATTTGTTCTGTTTTCTGATGCCTAAGATAATGAATGTTAGATTTCCCCTTCCCCGTTTCATGTTGTTATGATTCTGAAATATCTTTACCCAAATCTCACCCAAGTCAAGCATCCATAAATGACCTTGAGATTTTCATCACATATGAGCACAACTGTGAACATTTCCTCTCCTATTTGGAACAAGTAATCAGGTCTTAACCATGTCCATTCTTAGAGAATACAGTTTTGACACCTAAACTCCAATTTTGAGTATAGGACCTCCCTAATGTGTTTCACCCCTCCTTGTACTGGGTGAGTTTTTGTCCTTAGTGGAGATGAATCTGTGCTGGTTTATAATGCCATATAGAATAGGGGTGAACAGTCTCTCTCTGTTTGCTGCACTACACATTAACAATACTTTTCATTTATCACCTTCTTGAATATTAGATTTCTAGTCATTTTTGAACCCACATCTTTGCTTTAACCAAAGTTCTGAGAATAAAGAAAACACAACTCTACCAACAAAGCAGTCAATAAGCAATATGGATTAATATTGCCTATATTAGGGAGGGTGGGAAAGTAACTACTTACGTTTGTCGTGCATAACTGTTGAAGGGACATATTTGGAAGAAAAATTTGGTCACTTGAATCTCTTCCTTCACAAAAAGGGAGAGGAATCCAGCAATGATTAGGTCCCCTTCTTTTCTATACGTGGGATTGAAACGTCTTTCTATGTGACAAGGATTCTTGACCATCTGGTACTCAGATAAGAAAATCTGCAAAATCAGAAATACAAATAATAAAGAGGATGACAGTCTCAGTTTCCCCAAGCCCATGGTCAATATTTCAGATCTCTAAAGAGCTAAGGATTAGGGGAGTATAAAGTGATTGGAGGCCATAATTCTTGCATTTGTAGGCACATGCTCTATTGCTAAACATTTGTCTTTTTTAATAGATGCTCAAGCTTTGTACATTCTCTTCTCCTTGGGAAAGAAGAATGTGAGACATGAAGTGGGTCTCTATTTGGGATAAAGGCAAAAGAATGAGTGAGCAGGACATATTTATTTGACATTTTTGCCTCCTGGATATTATTCATCTAGTTCCCTGTAGATGAATAAGGAAAAGTGGTTCTTCTCATCTCTTGGGTGCAAGTCAAGCAAATATTTTGACCAGAGTCTGAGAGTGAGTTTCTCCAAGGACCAACTAGCCCAGCAATTCTGCACCTGTGTCCTTCATCTTAAAAAATTCCAAACTTAATTAAAAAAAAGTTTGGGACCCCCCTTGTTTGTTTTCTGTCTCTGGAGACTTCCTAGCTTTGATGGGATCTGAAATGCCAAAAAGATTCTCTGATCTTTTTCTTGCTAGTTCAACCCAGAAATTCCCTCCTTGAGAGTAGATCTTAAAATCAAGAGTCAATTATTAGACAGTAAGAAGGAATGATAAAAAAGAATATTTTCAGAAAGAGCAATTATTTTGAAAGGATTATTCAGGACACAATTTCAGACACAGAGTATGATTTGAAAACATCTTCAAGAAAACTTCAAAGAAAAATAAACCTGGGCAGAAATTTGATTGCAATTTCACAAAGAGAAAAGGCAAGATATTCTTAGAGACCTGAGTTCTGAGATCCTATCCCTGCTACAGGCTCAGTCACAGGTGTATCCTGGACCCACACTTGGTGAGGCTTCTTTCTGGGTCAGTCCCCAGCCCAGGGTCTAACTGGTCTAGCCTGGGAAAAAATCCCTAACTCTAAGCTTTTATTGACCAGGCCAATGGACAATTTAATTTGAGGGATTATTCTAATGATATTTGAAGGGACATACTAGAAGAACTTTGCTGTATTGTTCTCTTTGTTCTGCCATTTTGGCTGATTGGAATTCCTTGAAATATAATGTCCAGAAACCATTTTAGTCATAATTTTCTGGTGTCCTAATAATGCTTAAGCCTTCTTTCATCAATGTCTTAATGGTTAGTTGTTTTGAAATACATATTTTTGTCTAATTTTATACTTAGTAGTTTTATTTTTAAATACATTAGTCTCATTGAGAAATTGTTTTTCTGCATTCTAATTTTCTAAGAATTTTTTTCATATTATTCTAAGCTGAAGATTCTCCTTCCAATATTTTGTTCTGTAGGCCACATTCATTTCTGCATTTTTCCACTATCATTCTCATTCAAATTTTTAAATTATTTTAATTTCTTAAAAACACTAAATCCAGCATATTTTAAGCTAATCTAATGAAAACCAGTGTGAATTCAAAGTATTTTTAAAACATTATGTGTATTTTTAGTTTACATCTATAATGAGAAATGAAGTCAAATACTTAAGCCAATTCCTTATCTAGAAAAGCCTCAAGAATAGATAGAGTAAGTAGGGATTTGAAAATCGATTTAACTCTTGAAGATAGTAAAGAAAAATATTATATGAAGCTGGGAAAAATCACCATTTGTTTTTCTTTTTTTAATACACTACTACACATACACACACACACACACACACTCACACATATACACACTAAAATTTAGCTGTATATGTTGGGTGGGGAAGTGGAATATGATGTCTCAGTATTATTTAAATATTTATATCAATAATTAATAAAAATTTACAGAATTTTTTCAGGGAACTAATAATAACTTTAATTTATTTTTCCTGAAAATCACCTATTCACATCTTCTGTCAATTTATTAACTGGAGAATACTTTGTATATTCCTACATTTGGTTCAGTTCCCTATTTATTTATGAAATGAGATGTTCTTCAAAGACATTTGGTGCAAACACACACACACACACACACACACACACACACACATATATATACACACAAATATATATGTTACTTTGTGTTGCTTTTCTTCTCTTTTTAGTGACATTTTTACACAAATCATTTTTTAATTTCCTGTAATTTTTTTTCATTAGCTTTCCTATGATCCTTTTTATCTCTTGGTCACATGAATGAAATTTTCAAAGTATCGTTTTATGGAGATTAAAACAAAATCACAAAGAAATCATCTGGAACAACGAAAGACAAGAGTATCCAAACAATCCAATGATAAAAAACAAAAACAACAACAACAACAACAACAACAACAAAAAAAAAACCATGAAAGCTAGTTTTGCAATAGCAGATTATAAACTATATGACAAAGTAGTAGTGGCTATAAATTCTTCCCTTATCCATAGATCTGACAGGTCTATTCTGCCATTCTCCTTCAATTTAAGTATATTAACACCCTTTATGTCTAAATCATTTATCTTTTATAATGGTACCTTAATATTTGGTGTATTATGGTGGTCTATAGCTAGCTCTGCTAAACTGCCTTCCAGTTTTGCCTGCAAATTTTCTCAAATGGTGTGATATATTCCAAAAGCTAGGATTTTTCAGATCTAAAATTATATTATAAAGCAGCAGTTACTAAAACCATCTGGTATTGGCTAAGAAATAGACTGGTTGATCAATGGAATAGGTTAGGTTCAAAGGACAAAACAGCCAATAACTTTAATAATATAGTGTTTGACAAACCCAAAGACACCAGTTTCTGGGATAAGAATGCATTATTTGACAAAAATTGCTGGAAAAATTGGAAATAAGTATGGCAGAAACTAGGCATTGACCCACACTTAACACCGTATATCCAAGATAAGATCAAAATGGGTTCATGACCTAGGCATAAAGAATGAGATTATAAAGAAATTGGAAGAGCATAGGATAGTTTACCTCGCAGACCATGGAAGAGGGAGGAATTTATGACCAAAGAAGAACTAGAGATCACTATTGACCACAAAATAGAAAATTTTGATTATATCAAATTGAAAAGTTTTTGTACAAACAAAACAAATGCAGACAAGATTAGAAGGGAAACAATAAACTGGGAAAACATTTTTACAATCAAAGGTTCTGATAAAGGCCTCATTTCCAAAATATATAGAGAATTGACTCTAATTTATAAGAAATCAAACCATTCTCCAATTGATAAATGGTCAAAGGATATGAACAGACAATTCTCAGATAAAGAAATTGAAACTATTTATAGACATATGAAAATATGCTCCAAATCATTATTAATCAGAGAAATGCAAATTAAGACAACTCTGAGATACCACTACACACCTGTCAGATTGGCTAGAATGACAGGGAAAGATAATGTAGAATGTTGGAGGGGATGTGGGAAAACAGGGACACTGATACATTGTTGATGGAATTGTGAACACATCCAGCCATTCTGGAGAGCAATTTGGAACTATGCTCAAAAAGTTATCAAACTGTGCATACCCTTTGATCCAGCAGTGTTTCTCCTGGGCTTATACCCCAAAGAGATACTGAAGAAAGGAAAGGGACCTGTATGTGCCAAAATGTTTGTGGCAGCCCTGTTTGTAGTGTCTAGAAGCTGGAAAATGAAAGGATGCCCATCAATTCGAGAATGGTTGAGTAAATTGTGATATATGAATGTTACAGAATATTATTGTTCTGTAAGGAATGACCAGCAGGATGAATACAGAGAGAACTGGCAAGACTTACATAACCTGATGCTAAGTGAAACGAGCAGAACCAGGAGATCATTATATACCTCAACAACGATACTGTTTGAGGATATATTTTGAAGGAAGTGGATCTCTTCGATAAAGAGAGTTAATTCAGATCAAAGATGGACAGAAGCAGCTACATCCAGAGAAAGAACACTGGGAAATGAATATAAACTGCTTGCATTTTTGTTTTTCTTCCCAGGTTATTTCTACCTTCTGAATTCAATTCTCCCTGTGCAACAAGAAAACTGTTCGGTTCTGCACACATATATTGTATCTAGGATATACTGTAACCTATTCAACATGTAAAGGTCTGCTTGCCATCTAGGGGAGGGGGTGGAGAGAGGGAGGGAAAAAATCGGAACAGAAGTGAATGCAAGGGATAATACTGTTAAAAAAAAAATTACCCTGGCATGGGTTCTATCAATAAAAAGTTATTAAAAAAAAAGCTAGGGTTTTTTAATTTATTAGAGTCTGGATTACAAAAGTCCTTATTGTGTATTGTGTACAACACACAATATGTGTATTGTGTCTTTAATCTATTCCTTTGAGCTAGTACTTTATTTCTTAGCCACTACTACTTTGTCATATAAATTATAATCTGCAAAATTAGCTTTCATAGGTTTATTTTTTTTTTGGTTGTTTTTTTGTTTGTTTGTTTTTTTACCATTGGACTGTCTGGATACTCTTGTCTTTTGTTGTTCCAGATGATTTCTTTGTGATTTTGTTTTAATCTCCATAAAAGGATACTTTGGAAAATTCACTCATCTGGCACTCTTTACTCTCTCTAGTTGTGAGATAAAAATGACATTTGGGTCATAAAACACATTTTTACAAATACTTTTAAATCTATTTTTTCAAATATTACGTATAATATTATGGTAAATTGTTGTAGAGAATTATAATAGAATTCACTTATTGGAGACAGCTGAATTGTACAATGGATAGAGCACTGTTCTTGGAGTCACAAGCAGCTGAGTTCAAACCTGCTTCAGACACTTACCATGTCCCAGCTGTGTGGCTCTGGCAGGTCACTTACCACCAATTGGCTTGCAAATAAAAGGAAAATTTTCAACGTGACAACTGCCTCTCCCAATCTTGCTCCTTACACGACTTCATGGACAAAATCCGGATAAATAGACACATGACTCAGTAGCAGTTTCAACTGCATTGTACCTGAAATGAACAGGAAAAGGAGCTGATGAGGTAGGCTCCCTAAGACTCCCTACCTGCTCATGTTTAAAGTGTCATTTCTTCCACTAATAAAATACAATACAATAATAAGAATGCAGCAAGGGGCCACCGTATTCCTGGAAACAGCAAGATTCATATGCCTGACTTCAAATGTGGCCTCAGGCATTTTCTAGTTGTATGACACTAGACCAGTCATTTAATCTCAATTGGCCTCTCAAAAACTAAAAACAAACAAAACCCTTGCCCAAACACCAAAAACCACCACTAACCAAAGGATAATATCACAACCACCACCACCAAAGACCCACAAAGCAGGATCCACTTGTAAATGTAACTAGTTGAGGGAATCTTGTCTTAAGAAATCTGTTAAAAGTTTGTTCAATTACTTTGCCCATGATACTTTTGCTGTTATGGGGCTTATTGTTATTGTTATACAGTTGTGTCTCATTCTGTGACATAGAACGCAGTGCACCAACTCCTTCTTTCCTCCATTATCTCTCAAGGATTGCCCAAGTTCTTCTTTATCTCCATGACACTATCCATCCATCTTCTTCTCTCCTATGTATTTGTCTTTTTGCCTGCAATATTGCTCTATAGCAGCATCTTTTCCAGTGAGTTCCATTTTTCTATTGTGTACACTGATATTTAAAGATTCTGCTTCAATGTTTAACCTTCTAGTGAATGACCTCAATTGACTTCTGGAACACTTGATATATTTGCTATTTACTGTCCCAGGGACTGTCAAAAGTCTTTTCCTGATGCATAATTCCAAAGTGTCAATTCGGGAGGGCTCAGACTTCTTTATATTCAACCCTCAAAAGCTGAGTTTTACCAAGTTCAACTAAATTTGGGTCTCCCTTTCCCTATGTCATTGATTTACATTTTTATTTTTTACCAAATGTCAAATGATTTCAATTTTTGTAGTTGATAATATGATTTGAGGTTTGTGAATTTCATTTTTTTCCTTTTCTCTTGATATTTTCTTCCACATTTCCCTTCATATTCCAGATCAGACATTTCTCCAGATGAATTGAGTTTAAATAGTATTAGATATTTGAATATTTGGTAATCTCTAAACTGACTTTCCTAGTGTGGCCTTTACTTATTTACTACCATATCAATCAAACTACCAAAGTTTATTTCATACACTGGTAATATCACAGAATAAATAAAGTATTCTCTTCACTGAATTATATTGGTTGGTCTAATTATGAACAATTAACATTTATCCAGTTATTTAGATCTTTCTGTATTTGTGGGAAGAGTTTCCTCAGACTCTCAAATGTTTTGTACTGTCTATAATGTTATTACCAGGAATTTGTCTTTTTAGGGCTTCCTTCATCACTTGGTGATTAACAAACAGAAAAGTTAATGATTTGTATGGATTTATCTCCTATCCTGCCATTTTGCTCAAATGACACATTATTTCAACTTGTTTTTAAGTTGACTTTTTAGAATTTCGTAGAAAAAAATCATATCATCTACAAAAAGTGATAGACACATTTTGTCCTCTTCTTGATCCTCAGGAAGACCTTGATTTGTTAAACTTAACTCATTGGCACAGGGAAGGGAAATCGTATGAGCCTGCTTCTGAAATTAAAACAATTAAGTTTTTCCCAGGCAAATGGGGACGGAGAAATTTCTGGCCTAGAAAAGAGAATTTAGAAATGGAGAAAGCAGGAGTTCATGGCAAGACATATCTTCCACTTGGTCTGGGAGTAAGATGACACTCATTTCCTGTCAAGAAAAGCACAAAGGACTGAATTGCAACATTTCTAAATATGTAGAAGATTTGTGGCATATTTGGGAATGAGAGGAGAGCAGATCCAGGAGTTCTGAGAATGTCTCGAGTGCCAGGTTGAGGAAACTAATTTCAGACACAGTTTCTAGAAGAATTGCCTAGGAATCCATTCTTGAACTTTTGGGCTTCCTTTCTCCAGATTTTCACTTCTCTTTTATATTATTTCTGGAAGAGCATTGACCTGTAAATATCACTATTATCAACCTCCTATTGCTTTTGAATGGAATATTCATTTTAAAAAAGAAAGAAAGAAAGAACAGAGATCTGGGCAGGGGAATTTTTGTAAATTTTTTTATTGAAGAAAAATTAGTGAATTTACATAAAATACCACATTGTATGCCCTATTGTTGGTAGTTGTAGTGGTGTTTTTTTTTTAAGAGCAAGTCACAGAATTTCAGCCATCAATTTTCCTAAATCTAATTTTTTATCTAAACCCAGATATATATTCAAAAATCTCAGAAAAACAAAAGAGGTGTTAGTTTGTAATAATAGGTGATGCAACGAATAAATAATATGACCACTAAAATATTCTAGTTGAAGGCCATTTCTTGAAGAAAGAAAAGACTATTATTACTCCTGCATTATTATAGTCTCATTTTTATTATTCCAAGGCAATCAACTACTTATATGCCCAAGCTATTGTTACAAGATGTATTTGATGGAAATAATAAGGCTTTGGAACAGATTTCTAGATCCAATGATCACTCTACAATTCATTAATTAATGGAAAAATGATTGGCTAAATAATTTCGAGTCCATATTCACTGGTTAGAAACCATTCAACTCAGCAAATTAATTACCATTTTCTCATAAATCTTCTATCATAGATATGTTCAATTCACTCAAAAATATTTGTTAACAATATAATTCAAGCAAACTGGGGGGAAAATAAAGTTCTAATTTTCCAAGCAACACATCAATGATTCAGAAAGCTGGATGGACTTATTAAAGTTGAGGCTTGGAAACCAAACAGTTATTTACCTAAATTCCACAATTATTTTCCATCAATATTAAAAAATGTCATTCACATATAATCTGCTATCTGTAAACTAATTCAAAATAACAAGTGATCCCATTCTACCTTTATTCTTACATCAGGCAATAGAATGCTTGCAAAAGGTTATTATATTGAAATAAAAACCAAAGGTGAATATCAGAGAAAACAGAGGCAAATGAATGAGAAGCCTTTAACGTTTTATTATGACTTCGGATCAAAGGAGCTCCTTGACTATGATTTGCAAGCTTGAGAAGACCTGGCTTCTCAGGAAGTAACTTTCTTTTTAAGTATCCCCAGAGTATTTTGTTCTGATCTTAGAAGGATCACAAAGCACTTAGGAGCAAAGATGCAAGCGAGAATCCCAGCACTGGAGGTCAAGATGGCAAAGACTTCCAAGGCCACAATGGCCTTGCCCTTGGAGTTCTGGTACGAGGGCAGGAAGGCGATCCAGACACTGCAGAACACAAGCATGCTGAAGGTCAGGAACTTGGCTTCGTTGAAAGTATCTGGCAGGTTCCTGGCCAGGAAAGCCATAGTGAAGCTTGCCAAGGCCAGCAAGGCCATGTAGCCCAGGACACAGTAGAAGATGAGGAGGGAGCCCTCGTTGCACTGGATGATAATGGAGCCAGGTTCAGAGTGGATGTCCATCTCCAGGAAGGGGGGGGATGTCCCAAGCCAGATGCCACAGAGACACATTTGGATGAGGGTGCAGGTGAAAATGAGAGAGTAAGATGCTGTGGATCCCAGCCAGCTCCGGAGCCTGCTCCCTGGTCTGGTGGCCCTGAAGGCCAGAACCACAGTGATGGTTTTAGCTAAAATGGAGGAAATGGCTACTGTAAAGACAACTGCAAATGTCGTTTGTCGCAGCAGACAGGTGGCTGTGGTAGGATGACCAATGAAGAGCAAGGAGCAGAGGAAGCAGAGGCCAAGGGAGACCAGCAGAGTGTAGCTGAGACTGCGGTTATTGGCTTTGACTATGGGGGTGTCCCTGTGCTTCACAAAGACCCCCAGGACAAGCACAGTAAGGAGGGAGAAGCAAATGGCTGCACAGGCCAGCGTCATTCCCAGAGGTTCTTCATAGGCCAGGAAGATCACAGTCTTGGGGAGGCAATGATTTCTTTCCCTATTTGGATATTGATCTTCAGGGCACTGCAGGCACTGCTCTGCATCTATGGACAATAGTAAAATCATGCTATATCCCAGACTGACCAGATTTTTGTCTCCTATAAAGCACAGTGTTATTCATTTCATAGTGAGCTGCATCTCATTTTTGGACTCCTAAGTAAGAAAGAAAAATATTCTAAAGTCTGAATAAAATAAAGATACATTTCAGTTTCCTTGTTTCTCCACATATGGATAAAATAATGTGTTGAAATTATTTATTTCATATCATAGATTTGCCAAACAAAAATTCAAACTCCCTGTAATCCATTAATTTGAAACCCCTTACAATGAGTCCAAAAGGGTCCTTTTATACACAGTCCAATACTTTAAGAACAGAAATGAAACATTGAAACCATAGAGGAAGGCCAAGAGTTGGTTTTTAAAAATTAAGTGAAAAAGATTTTTTGTTGAATTTCTCTGAATGTAAGATTATAGCTACAAGCCATTCTCCAATTGGCACAAGGTTCAAGAATATGAACAATTTTCAGAAGAAGAAATTAAAACCATTTTTAATCATACAAAAAAATGCTCGAAATCACTATTGATTAGAGAAATCCAAATTAAGACAACTGCAGTACCACTTCACACCTCACAGATTGGCTAAGATGACTGGAAAAGATAATGGAAAATAGTGGAGGGGAAGTGGGAAAACTGGGACACTAATACGTTTTTGGTGGAGTTGTAAATTGATCCAACCATTCTGGAGAGCAATTTGGAACTATGAGGAAAAAGCTATCAAAACTCTGCATCCAGCAGTGGATCTACTGTGTCTGTATCCAAAGAGATCATAAAAAAGAGAAAAGCAGCCATATGTATAAAAATATTTGAACTGTTCTTTTTGTAGTGGCAAGGAACTGGAATGAGGGTGGATGCCCAACACTTGGAGAGTGGATAAACAAATTATGATATATGAATGTAATGGAATATTATTATAAGAAATGATCAGCAGGCTGATTTCAGAAAGGCCTGGAGAGATTTCTATTATCTGATGCAAAGGGAAGTAGGTAGACTCAAGAGAATACTGTACCCTGAAACAGATACCATGTGATGATCAACTGTGATAGACTTGGCTCTTTTCAACAATGAGACTTGTGATGGAGACAGCCCCTACATTCAGAGAGAGGATTATGGGAACTGAATGTGAATCACAACATAGTATTTCCACCATTTTTTGTCATTATTCCTTTCCTTGTTTTTTTTTTCTTATTTTTTCCCTGTTGGTCTGATTTTCTTGTGAAGCATAATAAATAGGGACACGTGTTGAGAAAAAATGCACATGTTTAAACTGCATTGAATTACTTACAGTTTAGGGAAAAAGAGAGATGAAGGAGGGAGAAAAATTGAGAACACAAGGTATTTTTTCACAAGGATGAATGTTTTAAAATATCTTTGTATGTATTTTGACAAGTGATAAGCTATTATTATAAAAAAGAAAGCCTTCATAATAAATATTACACATTATATTCTGAAAAATAATTGTGATTGGAAAAAAAAGAAATGCAAACTGAAATAAGGTGAAAAATAGTCTATTTTGGGAGCTTGACCATAATGAAGTAAGTAAAATGAGAATAAAAATCGAATTCCAAAGGACTGACTTAAAGAATAAGTGTTATATAAACAAAATAGAAGATTTAATAAATGGAGAAAGAAAAACTACCAAGAAAATCCACCCCCCAAAAAATCCCCCAAAGCATAAGCTTTCAAATGTACTGTTTTATTGATCAATATCAAATACAAAGCAAATCACAATGAGGTCTCATCAGCTTTGACACTGAGATAGGTTTGAGGATGCTCAATTTTTATTCATTTTTTTGTGAACCAAGTTTTCTTGAGTTGGGACTCCATCCTCCAGAAAAACAAATCTTTCAAATAATCTCCCTTGAGGACTCTGCTCAAACTTATGCCAAGGGATATTTTCGTAAGACTAAATCCAGAGACCAGACTTCTGCCCTTCAACCAAAAGCATCTGTGTTTGAATAGTTTTTAGAATTAAAATATTTTTTTTTAATTTTTCTGTTAAGAGGGAAGAAGTTTAGAGCTAAGTTTTAGACTAAGCTTTCCTACAGGAATGGGGAAGATTCCAATTAGGCTGCAAGGTCAAGGAAGTATTAGGGATTCCCATGGTAGTAAAATTCTGATGGATTCTGCTTCGACAGATTTTTGGTATCTTGGACATGGGATGCTTCTAATTATAAGAATGATCACAAAGCATATTGAATGAAAAGGACTGAATAAATGCAATGTTATTTCAACTCAGAAATTATTGTGATTTTGCCAAATACAAAGTACACCACTTTAAGATTAACAAATGAGAATGTCCATTACTTTGGAAAAAGGGAAGTTTCTCTTTAGGAACCCACCTGTCTGGTTGGAAATTGTTCCTTCAGGACATGGGGTGCAAGCATAGCAACACCTGGGCTGGCTTTCAAGAGCTGTCTTTTGGAATCCAGGGCCACACTTCAGATTGCACCTAGAAGTTGGAGTCTATATTTCCAGCAGAGAAAGGGAAAAAATGTTGTTGAAAAAACAACTGGTGAAAGATGGATGAATTGAGGAAATTAAGATTTCAAAGTTCTCCTATGGAAAACAAGTAGAATAAAGTATTTGCAATTCTGCAGGACAAGAATGATGTAATTCTCAATGGAAAACTTGTATCTCCGTCTTCTAATTCAGATCATCTTATCTCCAATGAATCCACATAAATTAACCAGTGGATACAATCAGGGTCTTTGATATTTTTTAATTATAATATCTAGTTGGTTTAGTTTTTCCCAAGTACCGTTTTAACTCTAAACATCATTCCATTTTATAATTGGCAATGCTGAAATGTTTTTGACCGTACAAGAGGAAATATATTTTATTACTTTCTAACCCCTTAAAGTTTTGGGTTTTTGTGTTTCCATAAATTCAAACATTCTACCTAGAATGTTTCAGGGAATGATAATTTTAGAGAATATGTACCAAAATAAACTAATTGCACAATTAGTGCTTGATTGAATCAATGAATCAGGTGACTTTACAGGCTAATCTTATTCTCAGGCTGATATTTGAAATCTGTTCTTGGCACTATTGTAAAGGGGCGATGGAATTGATCTATTTATACACAGATGGAATTGTATAGAAATACATGTTTGATATCAGCAGAGGCTATAGCTGCAACATTTATATTAAAAATCTCTAAAGCCATTGTGTCTTTAAAATAAAACACAGCTTTGTACAACTGTACCCAACTCAAATACAAACTCAGATTAAATTATTTGTCTATACAAATCCAGATATTGAGTCATCATCTGTAAATAAATGCCTTTGGGGGATAATTGTTGTCTTCTCTAGTGGATATAAATAGCCTATCACACATTTCCAGTATCTGTGAGAAACATCATTGTACCAGTGAAGAAACAACCAGTGTCCAGGAAACGAAAGAGACAAAGTGATAACATTGATCTTTGTTGGCTCCTTACCTGATGGAAATCTTCTGGCCAATCTATGTCTTCTTCCTTAATGTTGAATCTCTGAGAAAGAGGACACACTTCACCCACTTTGACCAGAGTCTCTATCTGATCAGGGAAGGATTTATAATTGAGTATATCATATGTCTCAGCGTCTGCCTGGACTCCATCCTCATGTGACCCATCACTGGCATTATTGACAGAACTGATGAATTTCAGAAAGTGGTGGATCTGAAATAAAGGACAGGTGATTATTATTCTTTGTGGAAAGAAGAATTATGCCCATGTCCCAGGTTTGACTATCAATGGAAAACAGGCTCATAATCTGGAGCTTCCAAAAGTTGTCATTCTCTTTTTTGACCTTCTCTTAGAGTTTCTGAACTCTTTTTCTCCTTTCCCCTTGAAAACTAAGGACAAATGAAAAATAACAAAACCGGCACCCAATTATCTTCTACAGATATGCTAGGTAAATTGTGGTACATGAATGTTATAGAAAATTGTTGTTCTGCAAGAAATGACCAACAGGATGATTTCAGAGAGAGTTGGAGAGACTTACATGAATTGATGCTAAATGAAATGAGCAGAACAAGAACAAGGCAACAAGAAGACTGTATGATCAATTCTAATGGTCTTGGCTGTCCTCAACAATGAGGTGATTCAAACCAGTTCCTGTAAAGGCTAGACATCTGGAGAAGTATACTTGAAAGAAGGTGTTAACTCACTAGAATTGGTAAGACAATGTTAATCTAGTTTAGCATGGTGATTAATAGTTCTCTAGTACAGTGCATGTACTTAGTACTGAATATAGTTCTACAAGATTGACATCTATGATAATGTAATTATATATATATATATAGTATATATGTTATTTTATATATTTTAATATATAACTAATATTATAATTATATATAATTAATATACAAATATATGTAATATATTTATATATATATATATATATATATATATATATATATATATATATATATATGTATATGTATATGAGCGAAGAAGAATTGGAGGAGAGACCATTCCATCTTTGATCACACTCCTGGTGGCTTTCCTTTAATTCTCCACTGAAAACACGTCCCATCTGAAGGCCCTCCAGAAAGTTAGCCAGGCCCCCAAGTGAAGGAGAGAGACTGTGAAGGAGCCAATAAAGACTTTGGACTTTATCCCTGGCTATTCTCATGTCAATTACTCTGCTGAAACAAAGGCTGGTTCCAAGTCCTCCAGAAAGCTAACCAGAACATTACAAGTATCAATTGTTTAGTGATGGAGAGAACCATCTACACCCAGAGAGAAGACTGGGAAATGAGGGTAGACCACAATATTGCATTCTCACTTTTTTTGTTGTTGTGTACTTGCATTTTCTTTTCTTTCTCAGGTCTTTTTCCTTCTTGATCCAATATTTCTTGTGCAGTAAGATAACTGTATAAATATGTATACATATATTGGATTTAACATATATTTTAACATATTTAACATGTATTGGCCTACCTACCATGCAGGAGATGGGGTGGGTGGAAGAGGAGAAAATCTGGAACGGAAGGTTTTGCAAGGGTGAATATTTAAAAAATTACCCATACATATGTTTTGTAAATAAAAAGGCTTAATAAAAAAGGGGGGAAAGGGAGAAATAAAATTGTACAATATAAATCTCAGAAGTAGATAATAAGGTCAATTTAGGAATAAAGGAGAATTTGCTATTCACAGTGATGCAATTCAAGGTTAAAATAAAAGCAAATATAAATGATAATGAAACTAAACCTTTGGCAAAATCATTCCTGAAAAAAATTAGAAAGGAGAATAACTTCAATGGAACAAATTATAAATGAAATTTTAAAATGACAAAATGTAAGAATATGAAACAATAATTCAGTCTGAGGAAGATTTGAAACAGAGTTTTCAGTAAAAGCTAGAAATTTATTTGGAACACTCCGATTGTGGTTTTCAGTGGTCAATGGAAAATATTCAAGAAAATTTCCCAGAGAATTACAAAATATAGAATGAGAAAGTTGAAAAACAGAAATTTAATCTACATTGTTGACACTGAGAAATTTAATGGTAAGACCTGATTGTTTTAGGGAAAAGAAAAATAATCTAATTGGGCAGAATTCCTAGTACACATTTGTTGTTCAGTCATTAAGTCCTGTCCTACCCTTCATGACCCCATGGACCATAGCCTACATTAACCTGCTATGCTCTACTATATCTCAAAGTCTGTTCAAGTTAATATTAATAATTTCCATGACACTATCTATCTTAAACTGTACCATTCTTTGTTCCTTTTACTTTCAATCATTTCTAACAACAGGGTGTTTGCCAGTGGGTCCCATCTTCATATTATGTGGACAAAGGCTTAACTGCTTTAGGATTTGAATTTCCAGTGAACAGTGGGGATTAATTAAGTATTGACTGATTTTATCCCCTCAACGAACAAGAGTCTTTCTAAAGTCTTGTCCAGCACCACTATTAAACCATAGAATCAGTTCTGCAGCACTTATCTTTCTTCTAAGTCCAAATCTTGCAGACATAAATTTTTCTTGAAAACACACATACGAGAGAGGGCAAGAGCCAGAAAGAGAGAGAGAGAGAGAGAGAGAGAGCACAAAAGAGAGAGCGAGAGAGAGAGAGAGAGAGAGAGAGAGAGAGAGAGAGAGAGACTGTGGAAAAGAATCACCTATAAGAAATGATGTAGTCATTATCATATATAAAAAGGTGAGGAATGAAGTACTTGGCTATTAAATCAAAAATGACAGGATGGTATCTCTTGGAATCCAAGGAAAACTGTTCAACATCATAATACAAACGTGCTTTAACCACTGATGGGAAAGAGGCCGAATTCTGTCACATTTTTGAAGACCTGTAATGTGTTGTCCAAATAAGTCCTATATATACAAAACAAGTCAAATTTGTCCAGGGAAATGAAAAAACAATATAATTAAGCAAAATAGAATTAGAACAGCAGTCAGATTTGGGTTTTTCCTACAAAACAAAGAAGAGCTGCATAGAAGAAAGCCAACTTCTACAAATTTTCAAATTGAGTACATTAAGTAAGAAAAGCAAATGGAATATAAAAAAGAAAATTGAGGGATTGTCCATCAATTGGGAAATGGTTGAATAAATTTTGGTATATGTTTCTCATGTAATATTATTGTTCTATGGGAAATGATGAGCAGGATGCTCTCAGAAAAAATGTTGGAAAATCCTCCACAGATTCAAGCAAAGTAAAATGTACTATATACACAGTAATAGCAATGTTCTGTGATGACCAGCTGTTCTCAGTAGTACACTGATCCATGAATACTCTAAAGAATGTGGGGTGTTCTTCTTTGAAACATAATATAAAGGTTGGTTCTATCTGCGAGCAGGTTTCTTGGGGAGGTAGCCCTAGTATCAGTTCAGATCAATAATCACCCCAAATGTAGCCAGGTGTTAAAAGTTCATTTGCTTGTTCAATAAAAAGTTTATTGCTTCCTCAAAATAGCCTGGTTAGTTTTCTTGGCTTATCTCTCTGCTTGGTTCCAAGAGCTCCTTCCGAATGTCTCCAAATCCAAAGGTTTGTCCTTCAGCCACCAGCCAGCCAGGTGAAAAATGGAATGAATCTCTCTTGCCTTCAAGAGAGGGCTTATGGGCTTCCTCCCAGAGTGTTCCCCTCCAACCCCTGGCAATGTTCCGAAGTCACTAACTAACCCAAAGCTAAGAGCCTCTTTATATATGATCTCCCAAAGGTTGACTCCTCCTTCTGGAGGCAGGGATTAAAGGAGGTGTGAATTTGAATATCTCATATTAAACCCTGAAATCTCCCAAAGTGTGAACTCCAATGAGTACGTAAATACTTCTTGCTTATATGAGCTCTCTAAAGGTGTGAACACAAGCATTGCATCAATTCCATTGAGTTAACACTAGGATTCTAACATCTCCCTTGAGTTATCATCTTGTTTCAAGTTGAAGTAACACTAGGATTTTACATCTCCTGCCTTTTTTTGTTTTAGAACATAGGTGGTTATAACCTCCCTGACTTCTCAAGGAGGTGAGAACCCCAAAAAGAAGGTGATCACACCTTCCCTGACTGCTCAAAAAGGGAGTGAAAACACCATAAAAAGAAGGTGGTCACACCCTCCCTGACATCTCAGCAAGAAAGATGAAAACACCAAAGGAAATACAAAATCAAATCAGATTAGTGGGTTTCTAAAGGGGCTCACTTGAAACAGGTATGAAACAAGGTGTACATAAATCCATCAATATGGGAGGAATTCTTTGTACAAACAAAACTAATGCAAACAAGATTAGAAGGGAAGCAACAAACCGGGAAAACATCTTCACAGTTAAAGGTTCTGATAAAGGCCCCATTTCCAAAATATATAGAGAACTGACTCTAATTTATAAGAAATCAAGCCATTCTTCAATTGATAAATGGTCAAAGGATATGAAAAGACAATTTTCAGATGATGAAATTGAAACCATTACCACTCATATGAATGAGTGTTCCAAATCATTATTGATCAGAGAAATACAAATTAAGACAACTCTGAGATACCACTACACACCTGTCAGATTGGCTAAGATGACAGGAAAAAATAATGATAAATGTTGGAGGGGATGCGGAAAAACTGGGATACTGATGCATTGTTGGTGGAATAGTGAATGAATCCAACCATTTTGGAGAGCAATCTGGAATTATGCCCAGAAAGTTATCAAAATGTGCATACCCTTTGATCCAGCAGTGCTACTACTGGGCTTATACCCAAAAGAGATACTAAAGAAAGGAAAGGGACCTGTATGTGCCAAAATGTTTGTGGCAGCCCTGTTTGTAGTGGCTAGAAACTAGAAATTGAATGGATGCCCATCCATTGGAGAATGGCTGGGTAAATTGTGGTATATGAATGTTATGGAATATTATTGTTTTGTAAAAAAGGACCAGCAGGATGAATACAGAGAGGCTTGGTGAGACTTACATGAACTGATGCTAAGTGAAATGAGCAGAACCAGGAGATCACTATATACTTCGACAACGATATTGTATGAGGAAGTATTCTGATGGAAGTGGACTTCATTGACAAAGAGACCTAACTGAGTTTCAATTGATAAATGATGGACAGAAGCAGCTACACCCAAAGAAAGAACACTGGGAAATGAATGTGAACTATCTGCATTTTTGTTTTTCTTCCCGGGTTATTTCTACCTTCTGAATCCAATTCTCCCTGTGCAACCAGAGAACTGTTCGATTCTGCAAACATATATTGTATCTAGGATATAGTGCAACATATCTAACATATAGAGGACTGCTTGCAATCTAGGGGAGGGGGTAGAGGGAGGGAGGGGAAAAATCAGAACAGAAATGAGTGCAAGGGATAATGTTGTAAAAAAAAATTACCCTGGCATGGATTCTGTCAATATAAAGTTATTATTAAATAAAATTTTAAAAAAAGGAAAAAAAAATATGGGAGGCATTACACATAATTACATAAAATACATAAGCACTTAGCAATATAACACAGGCTAGTAGTAATGTCACCAATAACGTGAATCAACATGAGAATTTATACATGTGCATAAGTCCAAGAAATAGTCCAAAAGGAATCTATTGTCCATTAGTTCATGTGCCAGGAATCCAATAATTCCTGTAAGCTCTGAAGTACTGCAATAGTCTCATCAACAATTTTTCATCTCAAGGAATCCAATGATTCCTGTTGAAACAGTCTCATCTTGTGTTACAGAATCCAATGATTCCTGAAGATTTCAAAGCTACTTCAAGAGTTTCACTGTTAGCCATGCTCTTTCTGTGTCAGATGTTTCTTAAATGTGATTTTAACAAATCTTTCCATACCCAGAGAATGTGTCATGTGTCTGAATACAGATTGTTGTATATTCTCTCTCTCTCTCTCTCTCTCTCTCTCTCTCTCTCTCTCTCTCTCTCTCTCTCTTTCTCTCTCTCTGTCTCTCTGTCACTCCTGCTCTTTTTCTTGTTCTCTTTGTCTCTCTATCTCTTGATGTGTGTATCTCTTTCTCTTGCCCTGTCTCAATTTATTTTTATCAGGTTTTTTTAATTAAATTGAAAGATCTCTTTTCTTTCACAGCATGACTTTTATAGAAATGGTTTGCATAATTTCACATATATTATCTTACAAGGAATTGGAGTGGGAATAATGGAGAGAATCTGGAACTCAAAAGTTTTAAAAATCAAACAAAAATTATTTTAAGTGTAACTGAGGAAAGTATTAAATAAATTATTTTTTAAAGATTGTTATATAAAATTTGAAATAAATAAATCTGAAGTAATTTTATTGTTTCCATCCAGAATTACATGTAATCAAAAAGGAAAAAAAAACTGAAAAAATATATAAAGGAATAACCCAAGTCATCACTGCATCCTCTCTAGAACAAATCTTTAACAAGAGAATGTTGTGTAGCCTATGCTAAGCCCAATTTTTGAAGAGATAGGTTACCTTCCAAGGAAGATCTAGGTTTCTCCCAAGGTCTGATGCCTCCTTTACCTCAGAATGGAGTATTTGATGGAGAGCATGGGCCACTAAATACACTGCATTGTAAACATTTGGAATCAGTTCCAGAAGGGCGATGTCAATATTTGTAAAAGACGAATGTAAATCTCTGAAAGAAAGTCCTTTGGAGCACACAGCATCAAACATCTCTACATCACCTTTTTTGGAAAATCTACATTTAAAGATACTCTCCCAGAAAGATTTTAGGAAAATGTCCTCAGGGTTCACACTTGAATTCAGGCTTCTTACAAAATCTGGAAAACCAGGAATCTCCTTCTGGGTATGGGAAAATAGTATTGTACCATGAAAAGTGAGAAACTGGTCTAAATTAGTATCAATGGAAAAATCCCAAGAAGATGTGGTAATCAACAACTTTCCATAAGGTTTATAAGACATCAATACACTGGAAAGTTCATGAAGGGAATCAGTATCTCCATAGATGAAAATCACATTTGATGATGATGAAATAATCCTAGAAAATAGGTCAAAGGCTTCTCTGTCTCTAAAGTTTTTGGGCACTGTTTCCTTAAAAGTCACACACAAATTATTCCTGACCATTTCTTCTTTCAGATCCTTGAAGAATATTTCCCCTTTTGGGTTATCAGAAACAAGTAGTCCTATCCATGTCCAGTCAAAATGCAGCATCAATTGGATAAATGCCAGATGAAGAGCAGATTGCTCTTTCCCCATCTGATATACAAAAGGATACTGGACTTTATCATTCAATAGAAGATCAAATGAACCACAGCTAATCTAAATGAAACAGAAAGAAGACAATGAGTTCCTTCACTGTAGGACTTTGGCCTTCATATTTGTATAACAAACAACTATTAATAAGTTTCACAGAGCAGATGATTTGCTTGTAAATTTTAATTTATAGTTTTAGATCACAAAATTATGGTGTTATGGAATGGAAAAGTTGGAAGGAAAATCTGAAACTGCGCCCATCCAAGAATCCTTTTTCCAATGTCTCTATCAAGTACTTTCTAAGTTTCTGTGTGAAACATTCCAAGGAGGAAAAATTCTCCAAAAAGGTCTTTACCCCTTTTAGATAACTTGACTGAAAGACAGAATATTTTTTGATTAACTTTTTGGCTAAATCAGTATCTTTGGAACATTGTCTTTTTGTTCCTATTTCTTTTCTGGAAATTCAAGTGGAACATTTTTGTGTCCCCTGCATGAAGCTGTTAATTAAATAGTGAAGCATAGTTACATGTCTTCTCTAAGTCATCTTCTCTTCTAGTTCAAATATCAACAATTATATTCCTGAGATTTTCTATAGCATACATTTGCCTCCTCTTATAATTATAGGGAGAATTTTATTTCTCTGAAAACAAAAAATGTGCCTGAGACCTTGTTCTAGGAGCAAAAGTTCTCTATATCAAAATCAATAAGGAATAGGAAATGGAGAACTCCTCATAGTGAAATCTATTGCCAAAATTGGAATTCTACATTACTGATACCTATTAATAAGAATTCTGTAAGAATTCTTTGTACTTCTTAGTAAAAACTGAGATAAGCAATGGCTCACTTCATATCCAATGAGTACTATAATCTCTGATCTCTAAACACAACAAAAAATGCACTTGTATGAGATCTTCAATCATGCAATTTGTCCAGGAGGCAGGAAAAGTTTCAGAGGCACTATGTCTTGGTTATACAAATCAGCTCCAGTTTTCTAAGAATGTCATAAAATAATTAGTGCTGAACTCTGATTTTAAATAGCTCACCAGTAGTCCATTCATCGAGGGTATTTGGAATATTCCCTCTAAAATGTAATCTTCTCTATGGGGGGTTTTCTTGGGGTCTCTGGAAGCAGCCTTCATTTTCGTTCAGTCATCACCACAAGTTCAGCTGGTGTTTAAAGTCTAAATTCTTTATTGTCTCTTTCCAAGTCTTGTTTCTGTTCCTGAGGCCTGGATAGCTTTCTTATACTCCAGAACCTTTATTGTCTCCTTCCTGGGGTTGGGCAGCTTTCTGGAGAGCCTTTCAGTCTCACATTGGTTCCGAGAGCTTGAACTCCTTCTTACCTTCTCTGGCTTCTGAATCTCCCTGACTCAATCCTGGCTGAGGCTCCTAGCTTATATATGCTCTTTTATCAAAGGTTTGAATCTTGTAGAACTATAGTAAGTACTAAGTACATGTACTGAACTAGAGAATTGTTAAGCACCATGCTAAATTAGATAATTATTGTCTCTATCAATTCCACTGACTTAGCACCTTCTTTCAAGTTCTGACCCATAATATCTCCTGCTTTCTTTTGCTTTAGAACCTAGGTGGTCATGACCCTCCCTGACTTCTCAAGGAGGTGAGAACCCCAACAAAGAAGGCAAAAATGCCTTCCCTGACAGCTCAAAAATGGGTGAAAACACCCAAAAACGAAATGATAATGCCCTCCCTGGCATCTCAGGAAGGGAGATAAAAACACCAAAGGAAATGGGAAATCAAATCAGATTAGCAAGGTTTTGAAGGGACTCACTCTTAAAATAGGTATACATAAATCCATCGATATGGGAGGTATTACACATAATTACATAAATTGCATAAGCACATAGTAAAATAGTCTAGTAGTGATGTAACCAATAACATGAATCAACATGAGGAATTATACATCTTTATAAGTCCTAGAAATAGTCCAAAAGGAATCTATTGTCCATTAATTCATGTGCCAGGAATCCAATAGTTCCTGCAAGTTTCAAAGTCCTGCAATAGTCTTATCTGCTGTTAGGGAATCCAATGATTCCTGCAGATTTTGTTGTTAAGTCTTCTCCTTTGTTTTGAGGTTTTTCTCTTTTTTTGTCTCTCTCCAGGTGCTCGTTGGCACCCATCTGATTCCTTCTCTATCTGTATTAATACAAACAAACCCTTTCTCCCAAGCAGTTAATCTATCTAGTCCATTCTGTTTACTACTTTCTAAATCTCTTCTCATCATCTGGCAATTACATTGGAGCTGCTCATTATATTGGACCTGCTCTCACTGAACACTGCCCTTCTTTTCGGTCAAAAAGCCTGCATTCTCCATAATTATAATCCCTTTCTATCATCTGATTGCTTTTTGGCTGATAGATCATTTAATTCCTTTCTGCCACATGATTGTTTGTAGATTGATCACACCAGAAGCCTGAACTTCTAAAGGTGTAACTTTAGCTGCCATCATGCCCCACCTGAATTTTGTATGATATCTTGCAGCTGGACCTTGCCTCTCATTTCCCTGTGTCAATCTACATTCTGAGGTCCAGTGGAAGTCCTTGTGGCATTTTGGACATAGGGTTTTAGGTCTTCTCTCACCCTGTCCTCTCTATCGCTTTGCCTTCTTAGGGCTCTGAGATATCCTATTTTTCCACATTGAAAACATCAATGATTTTCTCTAGAAGTCCCTTGCCAGGAGGGTCTCTGTCTTCCCATGTTCATCATACTCTGGGTATAATAAGCACTTGTGCCCACTGTGGAACAGAATCTTATGGTACAGGAAGGTAATGGAATATTATTGTTCTATAAAAAGGATGATGAAAAAGCTGACTATAGAAAGACTTGGAAAGATTTACATGAACTGATGCTGAGCAAAACAAGCAGAACAAGGAATACGTTGTTCACAATAACAGCAAGAATGTGTGAAGATCATTTATGAAACACTTGGTTCTCAGCACTTCAGAAATCCAAAGCAATCCCAATATGTTATGGGCCAGAACTCTGAACTTGAAAAAAGGATTCTTACAAGGTGCTAAATCAGTGGAATTGATAAAGACAATAATTATCTAGTTTAGCATGGTGCTTAATAGTTCTTTAATTCAGTACATGTACTTAGTCCACAAGATTCACATCTATGATAATGGAGTATATAACTGCCAGCAAGGACTGGACCAAATTCAACTCCATCTCAGGTTGGCTGGCCTGGCCTCCTGCATTTCTTCCACTGAGTCCAGTTCCTGTCTAAAGGCCGTCCAGAAAACTAGTGGAGCCCCTAGTGAAGAAGACAATAAAGACTTTTGGACTTTAATACCTGACTATTCAGCAGAGTGATTACTCTGCTGAAAGGAAGGCTGTCCAAAGACCTCCAGAAAACTAAAACAGTAGCATTACACCAATAGACTTGGACATAAAATCCTATCTGCATCCAGAAAAAAAATCTAAGGAAACTAAATGTAAACCAATACATGCTATGTTCACTTCTTTTTTCTATTTTTAAATCTTTCCCATTGTTTCCCCCTTTTGCTCTGACTTTTCTCTCCAAACATGATTCAGAAATAATGTGTTTTAAAAACAAATAAACTTTAAAAAAAAGAGAATTCCGAATTCCAACATGCTTCATACCATAACGTGGGAAGATAGGACAACAGTACTTTTCCATCCTATAGTATATAATATAATAGTTTTGGCTGCGTATTAAAATGTATAAAATATGACACACATTCATGGCAATTTTTTTCATTCAGTAGAGAAATTATGAAAAGGCTCTTTCTTATACCCCCAGTGAGAAAGCAAATACATTTTTAAATAAATTATCTATGGTTCTCACTATAATATGCTTGGTGAGTATCCTCTCATTGCTTAAAGAAATGTAAATTAAACTAACTATGAAATACTATCATAAAGGTATCAAATTGGCTGAAAGGAGAGAAGGAATAAAGGACAAACATAAGAGAGGGGATGTAGAAAATAGGGATACTAAAACTTTTGGTGGAATTGTGAACTGATTCAACCAGTTTGAAGAGCAATTTAAATTACATCAAAAATAGTACAAAGCTATCTTTACCATTTGGTACATTAACATCTATATTAACTATATTAACTATAGAAAGACCTGGAAAGATTTACCTGAACTGATGCTGAGCAAAACAAGCAGAACAAAGAATACATTATTCAAAATAACAGCAAGAATGTGTGAAGATCATTTATGAAACGCTGGGTTCTCAGCACTTCAGAAATCCAAAGCAATCCCAATATGTTATAGGCCCTATAATCACTATTAGGTATATTTCCCAAGGAATTTCCTGATTGCAACATCTCAGTAAACAGAGAATTGGATGCTCTTTATTAGTACATACTGATGAAGACAAGTAGTAGTGCTTCATGCTTTTAGGGAAAATACAGAAATCAATTTCAAAATGAAAAGGAAGAGAGACCTCTCCATGGGAATTTTTGGAGATGACAAAAAAGAAATCTTTTCTTCTATCTAAAATCTTCAGAGTTTTATACAAGTATAAAAAGATGAATTACAAGGATAGTCATCTTTAGATTTTCCCTTGGCTCAAAATCATCAGACCATCACCTCACCTAGCACGCAGAATGATTTCCCAGATGGAAAGGACCATCTCCTCCTTTTTTTGTATCACGTTTTTTCAGAACATGTTGGAGGACTTCTTAATAATTGGTTATTGACTTATTGATACTACATCATAACAGTTTATAAAGAATTTGCTGCTTTAAATATAAAGATGACATTGAAAATGAGTGACTGTATTGGTTTTTCTTACCTGTGGAACTTTATACAGTTCAAGAATGGTGGCCATGGCCATGGAAAGTGTAGCGGACATCCCTCCAATGACAGCCACAGAATTGGACTGTTTATCACAGCTATAATTGGGGATAATGGGACCTCTCCCTGATAGCCATATTAAGGAGCTCTCCACAGCTAGTTTCTCCAGATGGAAGTTATTGAGTAACTGATATCCCAAAGTTCTGTTGGGCAGCAAATAGGGGTTCTTGTTGATCTCATCAACAGCATACTGAAGAGCAAGGAAATGGTGATATTGTTTGAACATTGACCTAAAGTGAGAGGGAAAATTGAAAAAAAAATTAAGAAAAACTCTATATGCAAAGAAACATCAAATTTTCATAGTCGGAAGAGTGTCAGATATGGAGTCAGAAATTCCTATCCTAAATCCTGCCCCCAAAATTGATTAAAATTGTGGTCCTGAGCACATCATTTCACCACCATGAGTGTCAGTGTCCACAACTGTAATATGACAGACTTGAACTATATCCTGTAAGATTATTTCAAGACCACATACATTAAGACACAAACACATTCACACACACATACACACACTAACACACAAATGATGGATATACTTTAGACATTAGAATATGTCTCATTTTGAAAAAAGGATTCTGACTGACTGATTATCTTCAAGAAAAATAGAAAGGACTTCCGTTTCTCAGATTGCAATGAGGAGATTACCATGAAAAATATGTTAGCTAAGAATACATGATTTTATTGGTAATATCTGCTAGATGCCTTATAATGATTTTTAAAATTATATACTGGATCGTAAGTGCAACACATATATTTCAAAAGATTTCATGACCATGTAATGGGCAATACTGAAAGATTCAAGATTCAGTACTAACTTGACTCTAGCTGAAATAGCTACTTTAGTCAAAGCAGGAAGATAATCAAAACAGCGATTTTCACAGCATATTCATTGGCCTTGAAGTCTATCATTCTCCTTTATTCAAGCAAGGAAATATTCTTCCTCTCTTCGAAGATGGATTATTGAGAACCAGATAATCAATCAATTAACCCTTACTAAGCACTGCTCTGGGCTAGGTATTGTGCTAAGTAGTTAGGATACAAAAAGCCAGAAAAAAGTCTTATCTCCAAAATGATGATATTTTAATGGGAAAGACAGCTTATAATCAGAGACAGAAAGATAGAAAATTGATAGAGACACAAAGAAAGAAAAACAGAAACAGAGAGGCTCAGTGACTGTGGGAGGCAGAAAAAGAGAGAGCCAGCCAGGGAGCTATATATGTAAGAGACATTGCCAAGCTGAAGGAGACAGGCCTTGGGACAATCATGAATAGATGTGGTGAGGGATAAGGGAGAATTTAGGATCAGTCCTAGGCTGAGGGCTAAAGGGCATCAAAGGATGGTATTGCCTTCTACAGTAATAGGGAAAATAGGAGTATGGAGAGGTTAGCGATAAAAAATAACGCTTTATATTTTGGATATACTGAACTTAAGATGTCTCCTGGGCATTTAGTTCAAGATATCTGAGAGGCTATTGATGATATCAGTTGTAAGGACATCAGAGAGTTTAGATCAGGATAGAAAAATCTGAAAAACATCCACATAGAGCTACTAAGTATATCATGGGAACTGATAAGATAACCAAAGGAAGTAGTGGAATGGATTAGACACATTGATGAGGTATAACTACAGCTGCACAGTGTGATCTCAAAAGGCTCCATCAAAAGAAGGAGGAACAAGAAAACAAGAAACAAGAAAAACAAAAAAGGAGGAGAACAAAAAAACAAGAAACAAAAAAGGAGAAAAATCAGTCCCTAAAATCTAGAGAGAATACAATACCAAAGAGAAGAGACTGATCACCACTGTCAGGAGAGATGGCAATGATAATAAAGAAGAATAGCAAAAGAAATGATCTGCAACTCAATGTAGTAAATGGGAAGACAGAAACTAGAGTTCACAAGGAGCAGATGTTGAAATGTTTAAGAATTCATGCCAATGAGCTTACTAGAGTTTATGAGATCTCCTACTAGACTTCAGGCATTTGAAAGTCATAGGGATAGAAAGACAAAAGAGAGAAGAAAAAAACAGCTCTTTTCTTTTGGCCAGAAAAGAAAATGTATCACTATCTGAAACAGATATTTGCAACAAAGATGATAAAATATGATTTGGAGAAAGTCATCAATAGCTCTGGGAGAGCAAGAACATCTTCATGTCAAGTGAGTTGAATTTTAAATGAGAAGAGGAATTCTGAGACATGGAACCTCAGAGAGATTCCATTCCTACAATGGGGGACAGCATTGACAAAAGCATGAAAATGAGAGATGGGGTGTGGAACATAGAAAGTGGTTGGGCGGTCCCTTTGGTTTTATTTAAAATGTCACAAAAATGGCAAGGGAAAACAAATGTCAAAAATTGCCCTATACTTTATATTTACTAGACATAAAATGAGGAAAAACCTCAGTACAAGTATTGGATCTTGTCAGTAGTTTGAGATACATGGCACTTGTTGACATTGTAAAGTTCATATTGTTTGATATTTTTGATGTGCTGTCATATTATTCTGATATTGGTAAAACATCAGTACGGAATCATTAAATCAAATGGTCCTAACACCCATCAAACTTTTTAAATAAAGATAAGCCATGTTGTTCCTTTTCTTTAGCAGCTCTCTGTTGGGAAGATAAGGCTTGAAGCTTTGGATTAGATAAAACTGAACCCAATGCAGTATTCTGAATTTGTTCTGTTTTCTGATGCCTAAGATAATGAATGTTAGATTTCCCCTTCCTCATTTCATGTTGTTATGATTCTGAAATATCTTTACCCAAATCTCACCCAAGTCAAGCATCCATAAATGACCTTGAGATTTTCATCACATATGCACAACTGTGAACATTTCCTCCCCTATTTGGAACAAGTAATACCATGTCCATTCTTAGAGAATACAGTTTTGACACCTAAACTCCAGTTTTGAGTGTAGAACCTCCCTAATGTGTTTCACCCCTCCTTGTACTAGGTGAGTTTTTGTCCTCAGTGGACAAATCTGTGCTGGTTTATAATGCCATATAGAATAGGGGTGAATAGTTTCTCTCTGTTTGCACATTAACAACACTTTTAATTTATCAACTTCTTGAATATTAGATTTCTAGTCATTTTTGAACCCACATCTTTGCTTTAACCAAAGTTCTGAGAATAAAGAAAACACAACTCTACCAACAAAGCAGTCAATAAGAAATATGGATTAATATTGCATATATTAGGGAGGGTGGGAAAGTAACTACTTACGTTTGTTGTGCATAACTGTTGAAGGGACATATTTGGAAGAAAAATTTGGTCGCTTGAATCTCTACCTTCACAAAAAGGGAGAGGAATCCAGCAATGATTAGGTCCCCTTCTTTTCTGTACGTGGGATTGAAACGTCTTTCTATGTGACAAGGATTCTTGACCATCTGGTACTCAGATAAGAAAATCTGCAAAATCAGAAATACAAATAATAAAGAGGATGACAGTCTCAGTTTCCCCAAGCCCATGGTCAATATTTCAGATCTCTAAAGAGCTAAGGATTAGGGGAGTATAAAGTGATTGGAGGCCATAGTTCTTGCATTTGTAGGCACATGCTCTATTGCTAAACATTTGTCTTTTTTAATAGATGCTCAAGCTTTGTACATTCTCTTCTCCTTGGGAAAGCAGAATGTGAGACATGAAGTGGGTCTCTATTTGGGATAAAGGCAAAAGACTGAGTGAGTAGGACATATTTATTTGACATTTTTGCCTCCTGGATATTATTCATCTAGTTCCCTGTAGATGAATAAGGAAAAGTGGTTCTTCTCATCTCTTGGGTGCAAGTCAAGCAAATATTTTGATCAGAGTCTGAGAGTGAGTTTCTCCAAGGACCAACTAGCCCAGCAATTCTGCACCTGTGTCCTTCATCTTAAAAAATTCCAAACTTAACAAAAAAAAAAAAAAGTTTGGGACCCTCCTTGTTTGTTTTCTGTCTCTGGAGCCTTCCCAGCTTTGATGGGATCTGAAATGCCAAAAAGATTCTCTGATCTTTTTCTTGCTAGTTCAACCCAGAAATTCCCTCCTTGAGAGTAGATCTTAAAATCAAGAGTCAATTATTAGACAGTAAGAAGGAATGATAAAAAAGAATATTTTCAGAAAGAGCAATTATTTTGAAAGGATTATTCAGGACACAATTTCAGACACAGAGTATGATTTGAAAACATCAGAGAAATGAAAATTAAGACAACTCTGAGATACCACTATACACCTGTCAGATTGGCTAAGATGACAGGAAAAAATAATGATGAATGTTGGAGGGGATGCAGGAAAACTGGGACACTATTGCATTGTTGGTGGAGTTGTGAATGAATCAAACCATTCTGGAGAAAATCTGGAATTATGCCCAAAAAATTATCAACTTGTGCATACCCTTTGATCCAGCAGTGTTTCTATTGGGCTTATATCCCAAAGAAATACTAAAGAAGGGAAGGGACCTGTATGTGCCAAAATGTTTGTAGCAGCCCTGTTTGTAGTGGCTAGAAACTGGAAAATGAATGGATGCCCATCAATTGGAGAATGGCTGGGTAAATTGTGGTATATGAATGTTATGGAATATTATTGTTCTGTAAGAAATGACCAGCAGGATGAATACAGAGAGGACTGGCGAGACTTACATGAACTGATGCTAAGTGAAATGAGCAGAACCAGGAGATCATTATACACTTCGACAACGATATTGTATGAGGACATATTTTGATGGAAGTGGATTTCTTTGACAAAGAGACCTGAGTTTCAATTGATAAATGACGGACAAAAGCAGCTACACCAAAGAAAGAACACTGGGAAACGAATGTGAACTATCTGCATTTTTGTTTTTTTTTCCCGGGTTATTTATACCTTCTGAATCCAATTCTCCCTATGCAACAAGAGAACTGTTCGGTTCTGCAAACATATATTGTATCTAGGATATACTGCAACATATCCAACATATAAAGGACTGCTTGCCATCTAGGGGAGGGGGTGGAGGGAGGGAGGGAAAAAAAAATTGGAACAGAAACGAGTGTCAATATAAAGTAATTATTAAATAAAAATTAAAAAAAAAAGAAAACTTCAAAGAAAAATAAACCTGGGCAGAAATTTGATTGCAATTTAACAAAGAGAAAAGGCAAGATATTCTTACAGACCTGAGTTCTGAGATCCTATCCCTGCTACAGGCTCAGTCACAGGTGTATCCTGGACCCACACTTGGTGAGGCTTCTTTCTGGGTCAGTCCCCAGCCCAGGGTCTAACTGGTCTAGCCTGGGAAAAAATCCCTAACTCTCAGCTTTCATTGACCAGGCCAATGGACAATTTAATTTGAGGGATTATTCTAATGATATTTGAAGGGACATACTAGAAGAACTTTGCTGTATTGTTCTCTTTGTTCTGCCATTTTGGCTGATTGGAATTCCTTGAAATATAATGTCCAGAAACCATTTTAGTCATAATTTTCTGGTGTACTAATAATGCTTAAGCCTTCTTTCATCAATGTCTTAATGGTTAGTTGTTTTGAAATATATATTTTTGTCTAATTTTATACTTAGTAGTTTTATTTTTAAATATATTAGTCTCATTGAGAAATTGTTTTTCTGCATTCTAATTTTCTAAGAATTTTTTTCATATTATTCTAAGCTGAAGATTCTCCTTCCAATACTTTGTTCTGTAGGCCACATTCATTTCTGCATTTTTCCACTATCATTCTCATTCAAATTTTTAAATTATTTTAATTTCTTAAAAACACTAAATCCAGCATATTTTAAGCTAATCTAATGAAAACCAGTGTGAATTCAAAGTATTTTTAAAACATTATGTGTATTTTTAGTTTACATCTATAATGAGAAATTAAGTCAAATACTTAAGCCAATTCCTTATCTAGAAAAGCCTCAAGAATAGATAGAGTAAGCAGGGATTTGAAAATCGATTTAACTCTTGAAGATAGTAAAGAAAAATATTTTATGGAGCTGGGAAAAATCACCATTTGTTTTTCTTTTTTTAATACACTACTACACATACACACACACACACACTCACACATATCCACACCAAAATTTAGTTGTATATGTTGGGTGGGGAAGTGGAATATGATGTCTCAGTATTATTTAAATATTTATTTCAATAATTAATAAAAATTTACAGAATTTTTTCAGGGAACTAATAATAATTTTAATTTATTTTTCCTGAAAATCACCTATTCACATCTTCTGTCAATTTATTAACTGGAGAATACTTTGTATATTCCGACATTTGGTTCAGTTCCCTATTTATTTATGAAATGAGATGTTCTTCAAAGACATTGGGTGCAAATATATACATATACACAAATATATATGTTACTTTGTGTTGCTTTTCTTCTCTTTTTAGTGACATTTTTACACAAATCATTTTTTAATTTCCTGTAATTTTTTTCATTAGGTTTCCTGTGATCCTTTTTATCTCTTGGTCACATGAATGAAATTTTCAAAGTATCATTTTATGGAGATTAAAACAAAATCACAAAGAAATCATCTGGAACAGTAAAAGACAAGAGTATCCAAACAATCCAATGATAAAAAAACAAAAACAACAACCAAAAAAAAAAACCCATGAAAGCTAGTTTTGCAACAGCAGATTATAAACTATATGACAAAGTAGTCGTGGCCATAAAGTCTTCACTTATCCATAGATCTGACAGGTCTATTCTTCCATGCTCCTTCAATTTAAGTATATTAACACCCTTTATGTCTAAATCATTTATCTTTTATAATGGTACCTTAATATTTGGTGTATTATGGTGGTCTATAGCTAGTTCTGCTAAACTGCCTTCCAGTTTTGCCTGCAAATTTTCTCAAATGGTGTGATGTATTCCAAAAGCTAGGGTTTTTAAATTTATTAGAATCTGGATTACCAAAGTCCTTATTGTGTATTGTGTACTACACACAATATGTGTATTGTGTCTTTAATCTATTCCTTTGAGCTAGTACTTTATTTCTTAGGCACTACTACTTTGTCATATAAATTATAATCTGCAAAATTAGCTTTCATAGGTTTGGTTTTTTTTTTTTTTGGTTGTTTTTTTGTTTGTTTGATTTTTACCATTGGATTGTTTGGATACTCTTGTCTTTTGTTGTTCCAGATGATTTCTTTGTGATTTTGTTTTAATCTCCATAAAATGATACTTTGGAAAATTCGTTCATCTGGCATTCTTTATTCTCTCTAGTTGTGAGATGAAAATTACATTTGGGTCATAAAACACATTTTTACAAATACTTTTAAATTTATTTTTTTAAATATTACATATAATATTATGGTAAATTGTTCTAGAGAATTATGAGAGAATTCACTTATAGGAGACAGCTGAATGGTACAATGGATAGAGCACCCAAGTGGCTTGCAAATAAAAGGAAACTTTCCAACATGACAACTTAACTGCCTTTCCCAATCTTGCTCCTTAAACAACTCCACGGACAAAATCAGGATAAATAGACACATGACTCAGTAGCAGTTTCAACTGCATTGTATCTGAAATGAACAGGAAAAGGAGCTGATGAGGTAGGCTCCCTAAGACTCCCTACCTCCTCATGTTTAAAGTGCCATTTCTTCCACTAATAAAATACAATAATAAAAATACAATAATTAAAAATGCATCAAGGGGCCACCATATTCCTGGAAACAGCAAGATTCATATGCCTGACTTCAAACGTGCCTCAGGCATTTTCTAGACCAGTCTAGACCCTAGACCAGTCATTTAATCTCAATTGCCTCTCAAAAACTAAAAACAAACAAAACTCCTGCCCAAACACCAAAAACCACCACTAACCAAAGGACACTACCACAACCACCACCAACAAAGACCCACAAAGCAGGATCCACTTGTAAATGTAACTAGTTGAGGGGATCTTGTCTTAAGAAACCTGTTAAAAGTTTGTTCAATTACTTTGCCCATGATACTTTTGCTGTTTTGGTGCTTATTGTTATTGTTATACAGTTGTGTCTCATTCTGTGACATAGAACACAGTGCACCAACTCCTTCTTTTCTCCATTATCTCTCAAGGATTGCCCAAGTTCTTCTTTATCTGCATGACACTATCCATCCATCTTCTTCTCTCCTATGTATTTGTCTTTTTGCCTGCAATATTGCTCTATAGCAGCTTCTTTTTCAGTGAGTTCCATCTTTCCATTGTGTACACTGATATTTAAAGATTCTGCTTCAATGTTTGACCTTCTAGTGAATGACCTCAATTGATTTCTGGAACACTTGATATATTTGCTATTTACTGTCCCAGGGACTGTCAAAAAGTCTTTTCCTGATGCATAATTCCAAAGTGTCAATTCGGGAGGGCTCAGAATTCTTTATATTCAACTCTCAAAAGCTGAGTTTTACCAAGTTCAAGTAAATTTGGGTCTCCCTTTCTCTATGTCATTGATTTACATTTTTATTTTTACCAAATGTCAAATGATTTCAATTTTTGTAGTTGATAATATGATTTAAGGTTTGTAAATTTCATTTTTTTCCTTTTCTCTTGATATTTTTTTTCCACATTTCCCTTCATTTCTTCAGATGAATTGACTTTAAATAGTATTAGATATTTAAATATTTGGTGATCTCTAAACTGACTTTCCTAGTGTGGCCTTTACTTATTTACTACCATATCAATCAAACTACCAAAGTTTATTTCCTACACTGGTAATATCACAGAATAAATAAAGTATTCTCTTCACTGAATTATATTGGTTGGTCTAATCACGATCAATTAACATTTATCCAGTTACTTAGATCTTTCTGTATTTGTGGATAGAGTTTCCTAAGACTCTCAAATGTTTTGTACTGTTTATAATGTTAGTACCAGAAATTTGTCTTTCTCGGGCTTCCTACATCATTTGTTGATAAACAAACAGAAAAGTTAATGATTTGTATGGATTTATCTCCTATCCTGATATTTTGCTCAAATGACTCATTGTTTCAACTTGTTTTTTAAGATGACTTTTTAGAGTTTCCTAGGAAAAAAATCACATCATCTACAAAAAGTGATAAACATATTTTGCCCTCTTCTTGATCCTCAGGAAGACCTTGATTTGTTAAACTTAACTCATTGACACAGGGATGGGAAATCGTATGAGCCTGCTTCTGAAAGTAAAACAATTAAGTTTTTCCCAGGCAAATGGGAACGGAGAAATTTCAGGCCTAGAAAAGAGAATTTAGAACTGGAGAAAGCAGGAGTTCATGGCAAGACATATCTTCCACTTGGTCTGGGAGTAAGATGACACTCATTTCCTGTCAAGAAGCACAAGAGACTGAGTTGCAACATTTCTAAACATGTAGAAGACAAAGGACTTATAGGTTTGTGGCATATTTGTGAATGAGAGGAGAGCAGATCCAGTAGCTCTGAGAATGTCTCGAGTGCCAGGTTGAGGAAATTAAATTCAGACACAGTTTCTAGAAGTATTGTCTAGAAATCAGTGCTTGAATTTTTGTGCTTCCTTTCTCCAGATTTTCACTTCTCTTTTATATTATTTCTGGAAGAGCAGTGACCTGTAAATATCACTATTATCAACCTGGGGAATCTCCTATTACTTTTGAATGGAATATTCATTTTAAAAAAGAAAGACCAGAGATCTGGGCAGGGGAATTTTTGTAAATTTTTTTATTGAAGAAAAATTAGTGAATTTACATAAAATACCACATCCTATTCCCTATTGTTGGTAGTTGTAGTGGTGTTATGTTTTTTTTAAGAGCAAGTCACAGAATTTCAGCCATCAATTTTCCTTAGAAGTATCTAAACCCAGATATATATTCAAAAATCTCAGAAAAACAAAAGGGGTGATAGTTTGTAATAATAGGTGATTCAATGAATAAATAATATGACCACTAAAATATTCCAGTTGAAGGCCATTTCTTGAAGAAAGAAAAGACTATTATTACTTCTGCATTATTATAGTCTCATTTTTATTATTCCATGGCAATCAACTACTTATATGCCCAAGCTATTGTTACAAGATATATTTGATGGAAATAATAAGGCTTTGGAACAGATTTCTAGATCCAATGATCACTCTACAATTCATTAATTAATGGAAAAGTGATTGGCTAAATAATTTCAAGTCTATATTCACTGGTTAGAAACCATTCAACTCAGCAAATTAATTACCATTTTCTCATAAATCTTCTATAAATCTGATATGTTCAATTCACTCAAAAATATTTATTAACGATATAATTCAAGCAAACTGGGGGGAAATTAAAGTTCTAATTTTCCAAGCAACACATCAATGATTCAGAAAGCTGGATGGACTTATTAAAGTTGAGGCTTGGAAACCAAACAGTTATTTACCTGAATTCCACAATTATTTTCCACCAATATTGAAAAATGTCATTCACATATGGTTTGCTATCTGTAAACTAATTCAAAATAACAAGTGATCCCATTCTACCTTTATTCTTAAATCAGGCAATTGAATATTTGCAAAAGGCTATTATATTGAAATAAAAACCAAAGGTGAATATCAGAGAAAACAGAGGCAAATGAATGAGAAGCCTTTAACGTTTTATTATGACTTCGGATCAAAGGAGCTCCTTGACTATGATTTGCAAGCTTGAGAAGACCTGGCTTCTCAGGAAGTAACTTTCTTTTTAAGTATCCCCAGAGTATTTTGTTCTGATCTTAGAAGGATCACAAAGCACTTAGGAGCAAAGATGCAAACGAGAATCCCAGCACTGGAGGTCAAGATGGCAAAGACTTCCAAGGCCACAATGGCCTTGCCCTTGGAGCTCTGGTACGAGGGCAGGAAGGAGATCCAGACGCTGCAGAACACAAGCATGCTGAAGGTCAGGAACTTGGCTTCGTTGAAAGTATCTGGCAGGTTCCTGGCCAGGAAAGCCATAGTGAAGCTTGCCAAGGCCAGCAAGGCCATGTAGCCCAGGACACAGTAGAAGATGAGGAGGGAGCCCTCGTTGCACTGGATGATAATGGAGCCAGGTTCAGAGTGGATGTCCATCTCCAGGAAGGGAGGGTATGTCCCAAGCCAGATGCCACAGAGACACATTTGGATGAGGGTGCAGGTGAAAATGAGAGAGTAAGATGCAGTGGATCCCAGGAACCTCCTGAGCCTGTTCCCTGGTTTGGTGGCCCTGAAGGCCAGAACCACAGTGATGGTTTTAGCCAAAATGGAGGAAACGGCCACTGTGAAGACAATTGCAAATGTGGTTTGGCGCAGCAGGCAGGTGGCTGTGGTAGGATGGCCGATGAAGAGCAAGGAGCAGAGGAAGCAGAGGCTGAGGGAGACCAGCAGAGTGTAGCTGAGACTGCGGTTATTGGCTTTGACTATGGGGGTGTCTCTGTGCTTCACAAAGACTCCCAGGACCAGCACAGTGAAGAGGGAGAAGCAGATGGCTACACAGGCCAGCGTCATTCCCAGAGGTTCCTCATAGGCCAGGTAAGTCACAGTCCTGGGGAGGCAATGATCTCTTTCCCTATTTGGGTATTGATCTTCAGGACACTGCAGGCACTTCTCTGCATCTGTGAACAACAATAAAATCATGCTATATCCCAGACTGATCAGTTTTTTGTCCCCTATAAAGCACAGTGTTATTCATTTCATATAGAGCTCCATCTCATTTTTGGACTCCTTCTAAATAAGAAGGATAAATGTTCTAAAGGCTGAATAAAATAAAGATACATTTCAGTTCGTTTGTTTCTTCACATATGGATAAAATAATGTATTGAAATTATTTATTTCATATCATAGATTTGCTAAACAAAAATTCAAACTCCCTGCAATATGTTTCAATTTGAAACCGCTTACAATGAGTCCAAAAGGGTCCTTTTATACATAATCCAATACTTTAAGAACAGAAATGAAACATGGAAACCATAGAGGAAGGCCAAGAGTTGGTTTTTAAAAGTTAGGTTAAAAAGATTTTTTATTGTGTTTCTCTAAATGTAAGGTTATAACTACAAGCCATTCTCCAAGTGGCACATGGTCCAAGAATATGAACAATTTTCAGAAGAAGAAATTAAAACCATTTTTAGTCATACAAAAAATGCTCTAAGTCACTATTGATTAGAGAAATCCAAATTAAGACAACTCTGCAGTGCCACTTCACACCTCACAGGTTGGCTAAAATAGTAGGAAAAGTTAATGAAAAATGGTGGAGGGAAAGTGGGAAAACGAGGACACTAATATATTTTTGGTGGTGCAAATTGATCCAACCACTCTGGAGAGCAATTTGGAACTATGAGGTAAAAGCTATCAAAACTGTACATCCAGCAGTGGATCTACTGTGTCTATATCCTAAAGAGATCATAAAAAAGAGAAAACCACCTACATGTATAAAAATATTTTAACTGTTCTTTTTGTAGTGGCAAGGAACTGGAATGAGGGTGGATGCCCAACAGTTGGAGAGTAGCTAAATAAATTATGATATATAAATATAATGGAATATTATAGTTTTATAAGAAATGATCAACAGACTGATTTCAGAAAGGCCTGGAGAGATTTCCATGACCTGATGCAAAGTGAAGTGGGTAGAATCAAGAGAACACTGCACCCTGAAACAGATACTATGTAATGATCAACTGTGGTAGGCTTGGCTCTTTTCATCAATGAGACTTGTGATGGAGACAGCCATCTACATTCAGAGAGAGGATTATGGGGAATGAATGTGGATCACAACATAGTATTTCCACCATTTTTTGTCATTATTTCTTTCCTTGGTTTTTTTTTCTTATTTTTTCCCTGTTGGTCTGATTTTCTTGTGAAGCATAATAAACATGGAAATATGTTGAGAAGAAATGCACATGTTTAAACTGCATTGAATTACTTGCTGTCTAGGGAAAAAGAGAGATGAAAGAGGGAGAAAAATTGAGAACACAAGGTATTTTTTTTCACAAGGATGAATATTTAAAATTATCTTTGTATGCATTTTGACAAGTGATAAGCTACTATTAAACAAAAGAAAGCCTTCATAATAAATACTACACATTATGTTATGTTCTGAAAAACAATTGTAATTGGAAAAAAGAAATCCTAATTGAAATAAGCTGAGAAATAGTCTATTTTGGGGGCTTGACCATAATGATGTAAGTAAAATGAGAATAAAAATCGAATTCCAAAGGACTGACATAAAGAGTAAGTGTTATGTAAACAAAATAGAAGATTTAATAAATGGAGAAAGATAAGCTACCAAAAAAATCCCCAAAGCTTTAGCTTTCAAAGATAATATTTTATTGATCAATATCAAGTACAAAACAAATCAGAATGAGGTCTCGTCAGCTTTGACACTGAGATAGGTTTGAGGATGATCAATTTTTATTCAATTTTTTGTGAGCCAAGTTTCCTTGAGTTGGGACTCCATCCTCCAGAAAACAAATCTTTCAAATAATCTCCTTTGAGAACTCTGATCAATCTTATGCCAAGGAATATTTTCATGAAGATTAAATCGACAGAACAGACTTCTGCTCTTAAAGCAAATGCATCTGTGCTTAGAAAGTTTTTATAATTAAGATTTTTTTCCTATTAATTTTTCCCTTCAGAGAGAGGAAGTTTAGAACTAAGTTTTAGATTAAGTTTTCCTGCCAGAATGGGGAAGATTACAATTAGGCTATAAGGTCAGGGAAATATTAAGGATTGCCATGGGAGTAAAATCCTGATGGATTCTGCTTTCACAGATTTTGGGTATCATGAACCAGTGGATGCTTCTAATTACAAGAATGTTCACAAAGCACATTGAATGAAAAGGACTGAATAAATGCAATGCTATTTCAACTCAGAAATTATTATTTTGCGAAATACAAAGCACACCAGTTTAAAATTAACAAATTAAAATGTCTATTACTTTGGGAGCAGGATAGTTTATCTTTAGGAACCCACCTTTCTGGTTGGAAATTGTCCCTTCAGGACATGGATTGCAAGCATAGCAACACCTGGCCTGTCTTTCAAGAGCTGTCTTTTGGAATCCAGGGCCACACTTCAGATTGCATCTAGAAATTGGAGTCTATATTTTCAGCAGAGAAAGGGAGAAAATGTGGTTGAAAAAACAACTGGTGAAAGATGGATGAATTGAGGAAATTAAGATTTCAAAGTTCTCTTATAGAAGACAGGTAGAATACAGTATTTGCAATTCTGCAGGACAAGAATGATGTAATTCTCAATGGAAAACTTGGATCTTCATCTTCCACTTCAGATCCTCTTATCCCCAATGAATTCACACAAATTAACCAGTAGATACAATCAAGCTCTTTGATATTTGTTAATTGTAATATCTAGTTGGCTTAGTTTTTCCCAAGTACCATTTTAACTCTAAACTTCATTCCATTTTAGAATTGGAATGCTGAAAAGTCTTTGATCACACAAGAGGAAATATATTGTATTAATTTCCAACCCCTGAAATTTTTGGGTTTTTTGTGTTTCCAGAATGTTCCAGGGAATTATAATTTTAGAGAATATGTACTAAAATAAACTAATTGCACTGTTCAGCTTGATTGAATCAAGGAATCAGGTGATTTTACAGGCTAATCTTATTCACAGGCTGATATTTGAAGTCTCTTCTTGGAATTCTTGTAAAGGGTAGGATGGAATTTATCCAGTTATACACAGATGAAATTATATAGAAATAAATGTTTGATATCAGCAGAGGCTATAGCTGCAACATCCATATTAAAAATTTCTAAAGCCATTGTGTCTTTAAAATGAAAGGCAGCTTTGTACAATTGTACCCAACTCAAACACAAATTCAGATTAAAATATTTGCCTATACAAATACAGATATTAAGTAATTTTCTGTAAATAAATCCCTTTGGGGGATAATTTTTCTCTATGTTGTACCCTATTATTATTTTTCAAACTTACTCACTTACTGTGGGATATATCAAGATTCTCTTAGTATGAACAATTCAGATTATTATTTAACTTAGCTGGAAAGAATGTGCAAGTGGGACTGAAAAAACAAAATCATAGAACTCTTTTGATCAAAGCAAAAAAAGAAGAGTAGGTGGATATTAGTATCCTATCACAGACATTTCCAGTATCTGTAAGAAACATCCTGGTACCAATGAAGAAACAACCAATGTCCAGGAAGCTAAAGAGAAACACTGATAAAGTTCATACTCATTGGCCCTTTACCTGATGGAAATCTTCTGGCCAATCTATGTCTTCTTCCTTAATGGTGAATCTCTGGGCAAGAGGATACACTTCACCCACTTTGACCAGCGTCTCTATCTGGCCAGGGAAGGATTTATAATTCAGTATATCATATGTCTCTGCAGCTGGCTGGACTCCATCCTGACATGGCTCATCACTGGCATTATTGACAGAATTGATGGATTTCAGAAAGTGGTGGAGCTGAAGGCAAGGACAGGTGGTTGTTAGTCTTTGGGGAAAGAAGGATTCTTGCCCATGTCCCAAGACTGACAATCAATGGAAAACAGGCTCTGAATTTGGAGCTTCCAAAAGTTGTCATTCTCCTTCTTCAGCTTCTCTTAAGAGTTCTGAACTCTTTTTTTCCTTTCTCCTTGAAAACTAAGAACAAATGAAAAATAACAAAGCCGGTAACCAATTGTTTTCTACAGACATTAAACTTACTTCAAAACTATATCATCTTACTTCAAAAGATATATAATCATCAGGCAGTTCCAATACTCTTGTGGCGAAAGCCATCTGCAGGCAAAGAGAGGACTGAGGGACTGAGTGTAGATCACAACATAGTTCATCTTTTCAATTTTTTTTTTGCTTACATTTTTTTTACTTTTTGATCTGATTTTTCTGGGACATCATAATTGTGAAAATATGTATAGAAGAATTTCAGATGTTTAACATATGTTGGATTACTTGCTGTCTAGGGGAGGGAGTCAGGAAAAAAATATTTGGAAGACAAGCTTTTGGAAGGGTGAATTTTTACTACTACCTATGCATATGTTTTGAAACCAAAAAGCTTAAAAAATGAAAAATGTAAAAAACAAAATGAATGCAAAAATATCATCTTCCATTCAGCAAATCAATAATTCCTTACAAATATCTATGATTATCTTACATTCCAAGTTCTTTGTTTACAAAAAAGCTGGTCACAGAGAACTCAGGACATCTGACAAGTAAAATCTTACTATTTCTTTATTAATAGATTTTGAGACTACCCCCCCAATGGAAATTTTTTTTATAACTTTTTTATTGACAGAGCCCATGCCTGGGTAATTTTTTTACAATGTTATCCCTTGCACTCACTTCTGTTCTGACTTTTCCCCTCCCTCCCTTCACGCCCTCCCCCAGATGGCAAGCAGTCCTATACAAGTTAAATATATCACAATGTATCCTAGACACAATATATGTGTTCAGAACCGAACAGTTCTCTTGTTGCACAGGAAGAATTGGATTCAGAAGGTAAAAATAACCTGGGAAAAAAAACAAAAATGCAAGCACTTTACATTCATTTCCCAGTGTCCTTTCTTTGGGTGTAGCTGCTTCTGTCCATCCTTGATCAATTGAAACTGAGTTAGATCTCTTGAAGAAATCCACGTCCATCAGAATACATCTTCATACAGTATCATTGTTGAGGTATATAATGATCTCCTGGTTCTGCTCATTTCACTTAGCATCAGTTCATGTAAGTCTCACCAGTCTTCTCTGTATTCCTCCTGCTGGTCATTTCTTACAGAACAATAATATTCTATAACATTCATATACCACAGTTTACTCAACCATTTTCCACATGTTGGGCATCCATTCATTTTCCAGTTTCTAATCACTACAAACAGGGCTTCCACAAACATTTTGACACATACAGGTCCCTTTCCCTTCTTTAGTATCTCTTTGGGATATAAGCACAGTAGAAAGACTGCTGGATCAAAGGGTATGCACAGTTCGATAACTTTTTGAGCATAGTTCCAAATTGCTCTCCAGAATGGCTGGATGTATTCACAATTCCACTAACAATGTATCAGTGTCCTTCAAACTGAGATTTTTTATTGAACTTTTTTATTGATAGAATTTAACACATGTCCAAATACATAGTGGGTGCTTAAGAAATGCGTAATTATAAACTGATATTTAGGGAAAATTTGATTCCTTGTATAAAACTGTCTTTTATTTTTAAAAATGTCCAATATAACATTGTTGGTGGAGAATAATTTGGAACTATGTTCAACAAGTTATCAAACTGTGCACACCCTTTGACCCGATAGGCTTTCTACTAGGCTTATATCCCAAAGAGATTTGAAAGGGACCCACATATGCAAAAATGTTTGTGGAAGCCCTTTTTGTAGTAGCAAGAAACTGGAAACTGATTAGATGCCCATCAGCTGGAGAACGGCTGAATAAGTATATGAAGTTCTTAAGTATATGAATGTTATGGAATATTATTGTTCTGTAAGAAGTGACCAACAGGATGATTTCAGAAAGGCCTGGAGAGACTTACATGAACTGATGCTAAATGAAATAAGCAGAACAATAACACGGAAACAAGACTGTATAATGACCAATTCTAATGGTCTTGGCTCTATTCAACAATGAGATGATTCAAACCAGTTGCTATAAAGGGTAGAACTATGGAGAAATATACTTGAAAAAAAGTATTAACTCAGTGGAATTGGCAAGACAATGGTAATCTAAAAGAACACTGGGAAATGAATATAAACTGCTTGCATTTTTGTTTTTCTTCCCGGATTATTTATACCTTCTGAATTCAATTCTCCCTGTGCAACAAGAAAACTGTTCGGTTCTGCACACATATATTGTATCTAGGATATACTGTAACATATCAACATGTAAAGGATTGCTTGCCATCTGGGGGAGGGGTGGAGGGAGGGAGGGGAAAAATCGGAACAGAAGTGAATGCAAGGAATAATGCTGTAAAAAATTACCTGGCATGCGTTCTATCAATAAAAAGTTATTATAAAGTTGGGGAAAAAAAGACAATGGTTATCTAGTTTAGCATGGTGCTTAATAGTTCTCTAGTTCAATACATGTACTTAATACGTAATATAGTTGAAAAAGATTGACACCTATTCTACAAGATTGACACCTAGGATAACATAATTATAATAGAGTATGTAAGAACCAACAAGAACTGTAGGAGAGAAACATTCCATCTTTGATCAGGCTTCTGGAGGCTCTACTTCATTTCTCCCCTGAAAACAAGTCCCATCTGAAGGCCCTCCAGAAAGCTTGCCAGGCCCTAAGTGAAGGAGAAATCCTGGGAAGGAGTCAATAAAGAGTTTGGGACTTTATCCCTGGCTATTCTCATGGTTATTACTCTGCTGAAACAAAGGCTGGCCCCAACACTTCCCGAAATCTAACCAGAACATTACAAGTACCAATTGTTTAGTGATGGAGAGAGACATCTACACCCAGAGAGAATATTGTATAGACCACAGTATTGCATTCTCACACTTTCTGTTTTTGTTTGCTTGTATTTTGTTTTCTTTCTCAGGTCTTTTTCCTTCTTGATCCAATTTTTCTTGTGCAGCAAGATAACTGTATATATATATATATATATATATATATATATATATATATATATATATATATACACATATGATATATATCATATATATAATCATATATATATATATATGATTTAACATATATTTTAACACATTTAACATGTATTAGATTACTTGCCATCTAGGAGATGTGGTGGGTGGAAGGAGGACAAAATCTGGAACAGAAGGTTTTGCAAGGGTCAGTATTAAATAATTACCCATGTATATGTATTGCAATAAAAAGCTTTAATAAAAATGAGGAAAAAGGGAAATAATAAAATTGCCCAATATAAATCTCAGAAGTGAATATAATAAGCTCAATTTAGGAATAAAGCAGAATTTGCTATTCACAGTGATGGAATTCAAGGTTAAAATAAAAGCAAAAACAAATGATAAAGAAACTAAATCTTTGGCAAAATCATTCCTGAAAAAAATAGGAAGGGGAATAAACTTCAAGGGAACACATTATGAGTGAAATTTTAAAATGACAAAGTGTAAGAAAATGAAATAATAATTCAATCTGAGGAAGATTTGAAATAGAGTTTTCAGTAATTGCTAGAAATTTATTTGATACATTCAGGTTGTGGTTTTCATTGGTGAATGGAAAATATTCAAGAAAATTTCCCAGAGAATTACAAAATATAGAATGAGAAGGTTGAAAAACAGAAATTTAATCTACATTGTCACTGAGAAATTTAATAGTAAGACCTAATTATTTTAGGGAAAAGAAAAATAACCTAATTGGATAGAATTCATAGTACACATTTGTTGGTCAGTCATTGAATCCTGTCCTACTCTTCATGACCTCATAGACAGTAGCCTACATTGCCCTGCTATACTCTACTATATCTCAAAGGCTGTTCAAGTTAATATTAATCGTTTGCATGACACTATCTATCAACCTCAAACAGTACCATTCTTTGTTCCCTTTATTTTCAATCGTTTCCAACAACAGGGTCTTTGCCAATGGGTCCCATCTTCATATTATGTGGCCAAAGGTTTGAGCTTCTGCTTCAGGATTTGGACTTCTGGTGGACAGTGGGGATTAATTTAACTATTGACTGATTCGACCCTGGTCTACCAAGAGTCTTTCTAAAGTCTTGTCCAGCACCACTATTATTCAATAAAATCAGTTCTGTAGCAGCTATCTTTCCTTAAGTCCAAATCTCACAGATATAAATTTTTCTTGAAAACACATATAAGAGAGAGGGCCAGAGCGAGAGTGAGAGAGAGAGAGAGAGAGAGAAAGAGAGAGAAAGGAAAGTTTTAATTACACAAACCTTTGTTAGCAAAGTTTAATTCTAGTAAACATCATATATATTACTGTGGGAAAGAATCACTTAGAAGAAATGGAGTAATCACTATAATAAATAAAAATGTATGAAAAGCAGTACTCGGCTATTGAATCAAAAATAACAGGATGATATCTCTTGGAATCCAAGGAAAACTGTTCACCATTACCATACAAACATATGTTTTAACCATTGGTGGGAAAAAGGCCAGTTTGTCATTTTTTTGAAGACCTCTAATGTGTTCTACAAATAACTCCTATACATACAAAACATGTCAAATTTGTCAAAGGAAATGAAAAGATTAATGTAATTAAGCAAAATAGAATTAGAATAGCAGGCAGATTTGGGTTTTTACTATGAAATGGAAAAGATCTGCATAAAAGAAAACCAATGTCTTCAAATTTCATTAAGTATGAAATGCAAATAAATTATAAAAAAGGAAATTGGGGGGATGTCCATCAATTGGGAAATAGATGAATAAATTTTGGTATATGTTTTTCATGGAATATTATTATTCTATGGGAAATGACGAGCAGGATGCTCTCAGAAAAAATGTTGGAAAATCCTCCATGGACTCAAGCAAAGTGAAATGTACTATATACAAAGTAATATCAATGTTCTGTGTTGACCAGGTGTTCTCAGTAGTACAATGATCCATGACTACTCTAAAGAATGTGTGATTTAAAAAAAAAATCTTTCCATACCCATAGAAAAAAAAATGAGTGTGTCATGTGTCTGAATACAGATTGATGTATTCTCTCTCTCTCTCTCTCTCTCTCTCTCTCTCTCTCTCTCTCTCTTTCTCTCTCTCTCTCTCTTTGTCTCTTTCTCACTTCTTGTCTGTTTCACATTCTCTTTGTCTCTCTCTATTTGTGTGTGTGTGTCTCTCTTGCTCTCTCTCAATTTATTTTTGTAATTTTTTTCATTAGGTTGAGAGATCTCTTTTCTTTCACAACATGACTTTTATGGAAATAGTTTGCATAATTTCACATATGTTTTCTTAAAATGAATTGGAGTGGGAATAATAGAGAGAATCTGTAACTCAAAAGTTTTAAAAACAAACACAAAGATTATTTTAAATGTAACTGAGGAAACTATTAAATAAATTATTTTTTAAAGATTGTTGCACAAAACTTGAAATAAATAAATCTGAAGTAATTTCATTGTTTCCACCCAGAATTACATGTAATCACAAAGGGAAAAAAACTGAAAAAAAATATAAAAGAATAACTCAAGTCATCACTACATCCTCTCTAGAACAAATCACTAACAACAGAATGTTGTGAGTAGCCTATGCTAAGCCCAATTTTTGAAGAGATAGGTTACCTTCCAAGGAAGATCGAGGTTTCTTGCAAGGTCTGATGTCTCCTTTACCTCAGAATGGAGCATTTGATGGAGAGCATGGGCCACTAAATACACTGCATTGTAAACATTTGGAATCAGTTTCATAAGGGCCATGTCAATATTCATGTAAGGTGAATCTCTAAAGGAAAGACTTTTTGGGCACAAAGGATAGAACATTTCTATATCACTTTTTTTGGAAAATCTACAATTAAAGACTGACTCCCAGAAAGATTTTAGGAAAATGTCCTCAGGGTTCACACTTGTATTCAGGCTTCTTACAAAATCTGTAAAACCAGGAATCTCCATCTGGGTATGAGAAAATAGTATTGTACCATGAAAAGGGGGAAACTCTTCAAAATCAGTATCAATGGAAATATCCCAAGAAGATGTGGTAATCAACAACTTCCCATAAAGTTTAAAAGATATCAATACACTGGAAAGTTCATGAAGGGAATCAGTATCTACATAGAAGAAAATCACATTTGATGATGATGAAATAATCCTAGAAAATAGTTCAAAATCTTCTGTGCCTCTAAAATTTTGGGGCACTCTTTCCTTAAAAGTCACACACAAATCATTCCGGTCCATCTCTTCTTTCAGATCATTGAAGAATCTGTCCCCTCTTGGATTATCAGAAAGAAACAGTCCTACCCATGTCCATTCAAAATGCAGCATCAATTGGATGAATGCCAGGTGAAGAGCAGATTCCTCTTTCCCCATCTGATATACATAAGGATACTGGTCTTTATCATTCAGTAGAACATCAAATGAACCATAGCTAATCTAAATGAAACAGAATGAAGACAATGAGTTCCTTCACTGTAGGAATTTGGCCTTCATATTTGTATATCAAACAATTAATGAGTTTCACAGAGCAGATGATTTGCTTGTAAATTTTAATTTATAATTTTAAATCACAAAAATTATGTTTTTAGGGAATGGAAGAGTTGGAAGGAAAATCTGAAACTGCATCCATCCAAGAATTCTTTTTCCAATGTCTCCATCAAGTACTGTCTAAGTTTCTGTGTGAAACATTCCAAGGAGGAAAAATTCTCCAAAAAGGGTCTTTACCCCTTTTAGATAACTTGACTGAAAGATAGAATATTTTTGGGTTAACTTTGTAGCTAAATCAGTCTCTTTGGAACATTGACTTGTTGTTTCTATTTCTTTTCTGTATATTCAAGTGGAACAATTTTATGTCTCCTGCATGAAGCTGTTAATTAAATAATGAAGCATAGTTACATGTCTTCTCTAACTCATCTTACTTCTCTTTCAGCTCAAATACCAACAATTATTTTACTGAGATTTTCTATGGCATACATTTCCTTTCTCTCCTAATTCCAGGGGAATTTTATTTCTCTGAAAATAGGAAATATGCTTGAGAGCTTGTTCTAGGAGCAAAAATTCTCTATAGCAAAATCAATAAGGAATAGGAAATGTTGAACTCCTCCTACTAAAATCGACTGCCAAGATTGGAATTCCACATCACTGATACCCTATGAATAAGAATCCTGTAAGAGTTGTTAGTACTTCTTAGTAAAAACTGAGAAAAGCAATGGTTCACTCCATATCCAATGAGCACCATAATCTCTGATCTCTAAACACTATAACAACAAAACATGCACTTGGATGAGACCTTCAATCATGAGATTTGTCCAGAAAGCAATAGAAAGTTTCATATGCACTATGTCTTTGTTATACCATTTAGCCCCAGTTTTCTAATAACATCCTAAAATAATTAGTGCTGAACTCTGATTTTAATCAGCTCTCCAGTAATCCAGCAAGAATATATGTAATAGTCTCTCTAAAATGTTATTTTCCCTTGTTGGGGTTTTCTTGGGGTCTCTGGAAGTAGCCCTCGTTTCAGTTCAGTGTTCACCACACGAGTACAGCAAATGGTTAAAGTCCAAACACTTTATTGTTTTTTATCAAGCTTGCCTCCTTTCCTGTGGCCTGGTTAGCTTTCTTGTAGTCCAGACCCTTTATTATCTCCTTCCTGGGGCTGGGCAGCTTTCTGGAGAGCCTTTCAGTTTGGAGCTTAAACTCCTGCCTGCCTTTTCTGGATTCTCTAATTTCTGAATCTCCCAGACTCAATCCTGGCTGAGACTCCTAGCTTATATATGCTTTCTTATCAAAGGTATGAATCTTGTAGGACTAGAGTAAGTACTAAGTATGTGGACTGAATTAGAGAACTATTAAGCATCATGCTAAATAAGATAACTATTGTGCCTATGAATTCCTCTGATTTAGCACATTGTTTCAAGTTCTGCCTCATAAAAGATATCCTCATCCAGATTCTCAAACTCTTGGCTTTTTGAGATGAAACCCCTAAGGCCAAGTGTTTCAGAATATATTGTCTTTGTTTTTGTACCAGGAGGTGGAGCCAAGATGAAGATGTATAGAAGCTGCTCAAGCTCTCCCAGTTTCCTCAAAAACCAAAAAAAAAAAAAAAACTGTCTGAACAGAATCTAAAAGAATGAATTCTCCAGTTCAAGATAGACTAAAAAAACTTCAAGTAAGGTCAGTCTCACTGGGGTAAAAGGGGCATTCAGTCCAGCTTAGATAGACTGTGGGAAAGCCAGTGACAGGAGTGTAATCACAGCAAATTAGTAATTAAGAACCGCAGCCATGAGTCAGTAGAGGAGCAAATCAGTAGAGAAATTTCCAGTCCCAGCTCAGAAGACAAACTCTGGGAAACCAGACTCTTTCCTGAATAGAGCAGGCAATGCTAACCTTGCAAACAATTTTCAGATGACAAAATTAAAGTCTTTTATAATTATATGAAAAAATGCTCTAAATCACCCTTGTTTAGAGAATTGAAAATTAAAACAGTTCTGCAGTATTGTCTCACAACTCTCAGATTGGCTAAGATGACAGGAAAAGATAATGATAAATGTTGGAGGGAGTGTGGGAAAACTGGGTTATTAATGCTTTATTTGTGGAGTTACAAACTTATCCAACCATTCTGGAGAGTAATCTGTACAATGCCCAAAGGGCAATAAAACTGGGCATGTTCTTTGACCCAGCAGTACCATTACTGGGTCTGTTAGAAAGAACATATAAAGGAGAGAAAAGGACTTACATCTGCAAAAAATGTTTGCAGCAGGTCTTTTTGTGGTAACAAAAAATTGGAAAAAGAGTGGATTCCCATCACCTGGGGAATGGCTGAATAAACTTTGGTACATGAAGGTAATGGGATATTATTGTTATTATGGGATAATATTGATATTATCTATAAAAAAGTTGATGAACAAGCTGATTATAGAAAGGCCTGGAAAGATTTACATGAACTGATGTTGAGCAAAACAAGCAGAACAAGGAATACATTGTTCACAATGACAGCAAGAATGTGAGAAGATCAAAGGCTTGGTTCTCAGCAGGTCAGAGATCCAAAGCAATCCCAATATGTTATGGGCCAGAACTCTGCACTTGAAACAAGGATTCTTACAAGGTGCTAAATCAATGGAATTGATAAAGACAAAAGTTATCTAGTTTAGCAATGTGCTTAGTAGTTCTCTAGTTCAGAAAATGTACTTAGTACTTAATATAATTCCATAAGATTCACACCTATGATAAACAAATACATAAGAACCAGCAAGGAATAGAGCAAATTCAATTCCATCTTCATCAGCCTCATAGTGGCTGCTTTGGCCTCCTGCATTTCGTCCACTGAGACCAAGTCCCATCTGAAGGCCTTCCAGAAAACTAGCAGAGCCCCAAGTGAAGGAGATAGGACTTCGAAGGAGAAGGTAAAACACATTTGGACTTTAACACCTGGCTGTTCTTGTGGTGATTGCTGAAAGGAAGGTTGTGAAAAGACATCCAGAAAACTAAAACAGCAACATTACACCAATAGACTTTGGACATAAAATGCCATCTGCATCCAGAAAAAAAGATCTAAGGAAAGTAAATGTAAATCAACACATGCTATCTTCACTTCTTTTTTCTATTTTTAAATCTCTCCCATTTTTTCCCTTTTGCTCTGACATTTCTTTCCCAAAAGAATTTTTTAAAAATATGCATTAAAAACAAATAAACTAAGAAAAAGAGAGACAGAATATTGCCTAATCCCAACATGCTTCATGCCATAAAGTGGGAAGGTAGGACAATAGTATTTTCTCATCCTTTAACATATAATATAACAAGCTTGAATGTGTACTGAAACGTATAAAATATGACCCACAATCATGGCAATTTTTTCCTTCAGTAGAGAAATTATGAAAAGGCTCTTTCTTATACCCCTGGTGAGAAAGGAAATACATTTTAAAATAAGTTAGCTATGATTCTAACTACAATCTGCTAGGTAAGTATCATTTCATTGATTAAAGAAATGTAAATTAAACTAAGTATGAAATGCTATCATAAAGCTATTAAATTGGCTGAAAGGAGAGAAGGAACAAAGGACAAACCAAAGAAAGGGGATGTAGAAAAGTTGGAATACTAAGACTTTGGGTGGAATTGTGAACTGATTCACCCAGTTTGAAGAGCAATTTTAATTACACCAAAAATAGTACAAAGCTATCTTTACCATTTGATACATTAACATCACTATTAGCTTTATTTCCCAAGGAATTGTCTGATTAAAAGGTCTTAGTAAACCAGAATTGGATGTTCTTTGTTAGTACATACTGATGGAGACAAGTACTAGAGCTTCATGCTTTTAGGGAAACTACAGAAATCAATTTCAAAATGAAAAGGAAGAGAACTTCTCCATGGAAATTTTTGGAGGTGAGAAAAAAATAATCTTTCTTTTATCTAAAGTCTTCAGAGTTCTATACAAGTATAAAAAGATGAATTAGAAAGAAAAGAATTTAGATTTTTCCTTGATTCAAAATCATCAGAGCATCACCTCACCTAGCATACAGAATGATTTCCCAGATGGAAAGGACTATCTCCTCCATTTTGTATCACCTTTTGTCAGAACATGTTGGAGATCTTCTTAATAAATGGTTATTGACTTATTGATACTACATCACAACAGATTATAAAAAATTTGCTGCTTTAAATATAAACAAGATATTAGATGAAAATGAGTGACTGTGTTGGTCTCTCTTACCTGTGGAACTTTATACAGTTGGAGAATGGTGGCCATGGCCATGGAAAGTGTAGCGGACATCCCTCCAATGACAGCCACCGAACTGGACTGTTTATCACAGCTATAATTGGGGATAATGGGACCTCTCCCTGATAGCCATATTAAGGAGCTCTCCACAGCTAGTTTCTCCAGATGGAAGTTATTGAGTAACTGATATCCCAAAGTTATGTTGGGCAGCAAATAGGGGTTCTTGTTGATCTCATCAACAGCATATTGAAGAACAAGGAAATAGTGATATTGTTTGAACATTGACCTAAAGTGAGAGGAGAAATTTAAATAAAAAGAAGGCAAAACACTATGTGCAAAGAAACAGCAAATTTTCATAGTGGGAAGAGTGTCAGATACAAAGTCAGAAATTCTTATCCTAAATCCTGCCTCTAGATTGACTAAAATTGTGGTCCTGAGCACATCATTTCACCACCATGAGTGTCAGTGTCCACAATTGTAATATGACAGACTTGAACTATATCCTGTCAGCTTCTTTCAAGACCACCCACATTAAGACACAAACACATTCACAAACACACACACACTCACACACACATGATGGTATACTTTAGACATTGGAATATGTCTCATTTTGAAAAAGAATTGAACAGATCATGCAGACTAATTATCTTCAACAAAAATAGAAAGGACTTCTATTTCTCAAATTGCAATGGGGAGATTACCATGCAAAACATATTACCTAAGAATCGATGATTTTATTGGTAAAATAACTTCTAGATTCCTTATAATGATTTTTAACATTATACACTGTAAAGTAAATGGAACACATATATTTCAAAAGATTGTCATGACTATGTAATGGGTAATACTAAAAGATTCAAGGTTCAGTACTAATTTTACTCTGGCTGAAATAGCTACCTTTGTCAAAGCAGGAAGATATTCAAAACTGAGATTTTCATAGCAAATTCCTTAGTCTTGTATTCCACCCTTCTCCCTTATTCATGCAAGGAAATAGTGTTCCTCATTTAGAAGATGGGTAATTGAGAACCAGGTAATCAATCAGTCAACCTTTATTAAGCACTGCTCTGGGCTAGGTACTGTGCTAAGCAGTAAGGATACAAAAAGCAGGAAAAAAAAGTCCTGTCTACAAAATGGTGATATTTTAATGAGAAAGACAGCTTATAATCAGAGACAGAAAGCTAGAAAAATTGATAGAGACACACAGAAAGAAAAACAACAAGAAAGAGGCACAATAACTGAGGGAGGCAGAAAAAGATACAGACAGCCAGGGAGCTATATGAGGTGAGGGATAGGGGAGAATTTAGGGTCCCTCCAAGGCTGAGGGCTAAAGGGCATCAGAAGATGGTATTGCCTTCTACAGTAACAGGGAAAATAGGAGGATGGAGAGGTTAGGGACACAAGATAATGCTTTACATTTTGGATATACTGAACTTAATATATCTCCTGGGCATTTAGTTCAAGATATCTGAGAGGTTATTGATGATGTGTGTTGTAAGGACAGCAGAGAGTTTAGATCAGGATAGATAAATGCAAAAAACATCCACATAGAGATACTAAGTAAACATGAGAGCTGATAAGATAACCAAAATAATGGATTAGACACACTGGTGAGGGACATCTACAGCTGCAGTGTGATCTCAAGAGGATCCTTCAAAGGAGAAAAAGAAGGAGGATCCAGAAAACAAGAAACAAGAAAACCAAAAAAGGAGGAGAATAAAAGGAGAAAAAACAGTGCCTAAAATCTAGAGAGAATAGAAGACAAAGGAGAAGAGATCAATCACCACTGTCAGGAGAGAAAGCAATGGTCATAAAAAAGAATAGCGAAAGAAATGATCTCCAGCTCAATGTAGTAAATGGAAAGACAGAAACTAGAGTTCCCAAAGTGCAGATGTGGAAATGTTTCAGAATCGATGTCAATGAGCTTACTAGCATTTATGAGGTCCTCTACTAGAGTTCAGGCATTTGCAAGTCATCAGGATAGAAAAACAAAAGAGAGAAGAAAAAAAATTGCTCTCTTCTTTTGGCCAGAACAGAAAACATATCCCTATCTCAAGAAGATATTTGGGACAAAGATGATAAAATATGACTTGGAGAAAATCATCAATAGCTCAGGGAGAGCAGGAAAATCTTCATATCAAGTGAGTTGAACTTTAAATGAAAATAGGAATTATGAGACATGGAGCTTAGGAGAGATTCCATTTCTACAACGGGGACAACATTGACCAAAGCATGAAAATGAGAGATGGGGTGTGGAACATAGAAAGTGGTTTGGTGGTCTCTTTGGCTTTATTTAAAATGTCACAAAATGGCAAGGTGTGTGGAATAGAGAGATAAGGTGAAGAACTTACAGAAATATATGAATTCTTTTTCTGTATTTTATTTTCATTATTTCTGAGTTTCCCCTATGACCTGTATTGTGACAAACACACTAGCACCCCAGAGACCCCAGAATCAGCCGGAGTCAGTATAAGCAGAAGTCCTTAGACTTTATTCTTGGCCTTTAGTCGCAAGATTGAACAGGATGGAAGCAGAATCTCTGCAACCGCCATCTTCCTCGTCTACCGCAAAAAGTGACTCTGACTCCTTTTACTCCACCCTCTAGTCCTTCCTACAATTCTCTGTATATACCAATCATTAAGCCAGCACAGTATAGTGGGAAGGACCATTTTCTAAGCATATGCCCAGAGACTATTGTCTAATCAGTAATTAGCCCTAAGTACTTGAACCGACAGTGCAATGACTCAAGAGTTTCAGCCCTCTACACTGTATAATCTGTGCAGGCCCATATTTACTTGAGCCTTGGTCAGCTCTAAACATATTTACGTCACCTGAGCTGAAGACATTTATCAGTATTTGACATTTATCGTTGTTTAGTCAATTAGCTTGACCACTGTCTGCTTGATTAAGCCTGAAGGCCTGATTGTCTATTTCCTAGTAATCAGGAGATCTTGGGGAAACAGAAACCTTCCACTCTAATCTCTCCAAATAGCAGCAACCAATTACATGCCTCCCCCTTCCCTTCTCAAAGCTCTCTTATTTGTGATGTAATCTCTTGTATAAAAGCTATGTATCTTTACTACTTCTCTAGCCCTCCTACCACAAGCTTTCTTTTTCTTATCTCATGATGGGACATCTTCCAGAGGTTTTGATAAACAAGTTTTCTGCTTTCTACTGAATGATCTCTGAGAAGTCATTTTGGGTAAGGGTCTTCTACATCCCTCACAAAGGGATAACTAATGTCAAAAATTGCCCTATACCTTATATTTTCTAGACATAAGATGAAAAACCTCGGGGCAAGTAGTGCATCCTCTCAGTACTTTGATATACATGGCACTTGTTGACATTGTCAAGTTCATATTGTTTGGTATTTTTTATGTATTGTCATATTATTCTAATATTGGTAAAACATCAATACAGAATCATTTAGATCAAATGGTCCTAACACTCATCAAGGTTTTTAAGTAAAGATAAGCCATGTTGTTCCTTTTCTTTAGCAGCTCTCTTTTGGGAAGATAAGATTTGAAGCTTTGGATTAGATAAAACTGGACCCGATTGGAGTATTCTGAATTTCTTCTGTTTTCTGATGCCTAAGATAATGAATCTTTGATCACACACACCCCTTTTATGTTGTTATATTCAGGAAACACTCTTTACCTAAATCTCATCCAAGCCAAGCATTCATAAATGACCTTGAGATTTTCATCATATATGAGCACAACTGTGAACATTTCCTCTCCTATTGAGAACAAGTAATCAGGTCTTACCCATGTCCATTCTTAGAGAATATAGTTTTAACACCTAAACTCAATTTTGGGTGTAGGTCCTCCCTAATGTGTTTCATCCCTCCTTGTACTGGATGAGTTTTTGTCCTCAGTGGAGATGAATCTGTGCTGGTTTATAATGCCATATAAAGGAGGGATGAATACTCTCTCTCTGTGTTTACTGCACTGCACATTAACAACACTTTTAATTTATCAACTTCTTGAATATTAGATTTTCAGTCATTTTTAAACCCACATCTTTGCTTTAACCAAAGTTCAGAGAATTAAAAAACCACAACTCTACCAACAAAACAATCAATAAGAAATATAGATTACTATTGCGTAAATTAGGGAGGGTTGGAAAGTAACTACTTACGTTTGTAGTGCATAATTCCAGAAGGGATACGTTTTGAAGAAAAATGTGTTCACTGAATCTTGTACCTTCAGAAAAAGGGAAAGGAATCCAGCAATGATTAGGTCCCCTTCTTTTCTATATGTGGGATTGAAACGTCTTTCTATGTGACAAGGATTCTTGACCATCTGGTACTCAGATAAGAAATTCTGCAAAATCAGAAATACAAATAATATAGAGTATGAGAGTCTCAGTTTCCCCAAGCCCATGGTCAATATTTCATATCTCTAAAGAGCTAAGGATTAGGGGAGTATAAGGTGATTGGAGGCTGTAGTTCTTGCATCTATAGGAACATGCTCTATTGCTAAACATTTGTCTTTTTAATAGATGTTCAAGCTTTGTACATTCTTTTCTCCTTGGGAAAGCAGAATGTGAGACATGAAGTGGGCCTCTATTTGGGATAAAGGCAAAAGTTTGAGTGAGCAGGACATATTTATTTGACATTTTTGCCTCCTGGATATTATTCATCTAGTTCCCTGTAGATGAATAAGGAAAAGTGGTTCTTCTCACCTCTTGGGTGCAAGTCAAACAAATATTTTGACCAGAGTCTGAGAGTGAGTTTCTCCAAGGACCAACTAGCCCAGCAATTCTGCACCTGTGTCCTTCATCTTAAAAAATTCCAAACTTAACAAAAAAAAGTTTGGGAACCTCCTTGCTTGTTTTCTGTCTCTGGAGCCTTCGTAGCTTTGATGGGATCTGAAATGCCCAAAAGACTCTCTGATCTTTTTCATGCTAGGTCAACCCAGAAATTCCCTCCTTGAGGATAATCAATAGTGGATTATTAGAAAGTAAGAAGGAATGATAAAAAAGTATATTTTCAGAAAGAGCAATTATTTTGAAAGGATTATTCAGGACAAAATTTCAGACAGAGAATTATTTAAAAACATCTTCAAGAAAACTTCAAAGAAAAATAAACTTGGGCAGAAATTTGATTGCAATTTTCCAAACAGAAAAGGCAAGATATGCTTACAGACCTGAGCTCTGATATTCTATACCGACTACAGGCTCAGTCACAGGTGTATTCTAAACCCACAGTTGGTGATGCTTCTTTCTGGGTCAGTCCCCAACCCAGGTTCTAAGTGGTCTAGGGCTGAAGGGAAAAAATCCCTAAATCTAAGCATTTATTGACCAGATCAATCCACAATTTAATTTGAGGAGTTATTCCAATGATATTTGCAGGGACATACTAGAACTTTGTTGTACTGTTGTCTTTGTTCCGCCATTTTGGCTGGATTGGAATTCCTCGAAATATAATGTCCAGAAACCATTTTAATTACAGTTTTCTGTTGCACTAGTAATACTTATGCCTTTTTTCATCAATGGCTTAATGGTTAGTTGTTTTGAAATATACATTTTTTTCTAATTTTACACTTGTTAGTTTTATTTTTAAATACATTTGTCTCACTGAGAAAAATATTTTTGATTTTACATTCTAATTTTCAAAGAATTTTTTTTCATACTTCTTATATTAAGCTGAAGATATTCCTTCCAATACTTTGTTCTGTAGGTCACATGTATTTCTGCAATTTTTTTCACTATCATTTTCATTCAATTTTAAAAACCATTTTTATATTCTTAAAAACACTTAATCCAGCATATTTTAAGCTAACCTAATGAAAACCAGTGTGAATTCAAATTATGTTTTAAATAGTATATATATTTCTAAGTTTATATCTATAATGAGAAATTAAGTCAAATACTTAAGCCAATTCCTTATCTGGAAAAGTCTCAAGAGTAGGTAGCATATGCAGGTATTTAAAAATTGATCTAGCCCTTGAAAAAAGTAAAGAAAACTATTATATGGAGCTGAGAAAAATCACCATTTGTCTTTTTAATATACTCCAACACACACACACACCCATACACCCCAAAATATAGTTGTATATATTGGGTGGGGTTGTGGAATATGATGTCTCAGAATTATTTTAATATTTATTGCAATAATTGATAATAATTTACCAAATTTTTCACATAACTAGTAACTTTATTTTTCCTGAAAATCACCAACTCATATCTTCTGTCAATTTGTTAACTGGGGAATACTTTTTATATTCCTATATTTGATTCAGTTCCCTATTTATCTATGAAATGAGATGTTCTTGAAAGACATATGGTACAAATATATACATACACACACACACACACACACACACACACATATTACTCTGTGTTGCTTTTCTCCTAATTAATTACATTTTTGTGCAAAACATTTTTAATTTCCTGTAAATTTTTTTTTCATTAGGTTTCCTGCGATTCTTTTTATCTCTTATTTGGTCACAAATTCTTCCCTTATAAATAGATCCAACAGGTCTATTCTTCCATGCTCCTTCAATTTAAGTATATTAACATCCTTTATGTCAAAATCATTTGTCTTTTGTAATGTTACTTTTTTTAACTTCCTTTTTTATATATAGCTTTTTATTTACAAGATATATGCACACGTATTTTTTCAGCATTGACAATTGAAAAACCTTTTGCTCCAATTTTTCCCTTTCCTTCCCCCACCACCTCCCCAGATGGCAGGTTGACCAATACATGTTAAATATGTTAAAGTCTAAGTTAAATGCTATATATATATATATTCACACACACACACACACACACACACACACACACACACACACAAATACATGTCTACAAAGTTATTTTGCTGTACAGAAAGAATTGGACTTTGAAATAATGTACAATTAACCTGTGAAGAAAATAAAAAAATGCAGGCAGAGAAAAATAGAGGAATTGGGAATTCTATGTAGTGGTTTATAGTCATCTCCCAGAGTTCTTACGCTGGGTATTCTAATGTTATCTTAATATTTGGTATATTATGGTGGTCTATAGCTAAACTGCTTTACAGTTTTGCCTACAAATTTTCTCAAATGGTGCATTGTATTCTGAAAGCTAGCATCTTTAGGTTTATCAAAGTCTGGATTACCAAGGTCCTTATTGTGTATTGTGTAATACACACAATATGTATATTGTGTCTTTAACCTATTCCTCTGAACTAGTACTTTATTTCTTAGCCACTACTACTTTGTCATCTAGTTTATAATCTGCTGTTGCAAAACTAGCTTTTTTTTCCCATTGGACTGTCTGGATATTCTTGGCTTTTGTTGTTCCAGATGATTTCTATGTGATTTTGTTTTAATCCCCATAAAATGTTACTTTGGAAATTTCATTCCTTTGACACTGAAAAAATTAAATAACTTCAGAACAAGCATCTTTTTATTAATCTTTGGTTTTCAACTCTTTCTTTACTCTTTCTAGTTGTGGGATCAAAATGATATTTGGATCATAAAACACATTTGTATAGCTACTTTTTAATCTATTTTTTCAAATGCTTTATATAATAGTGTGGTAAATTGTTCTAGAGAATTGTAATAGAATTCACTTATAGGAGACAGCTGAATGGTACAGTGGAAAGAGCACTGCTCTTGGAGTCACAAGGACCTGAGTTCCAACCTGCTCACTTCCTAGCTGTGTGGCTCTGGCAAGTCACTTAACACTAACTGGCTTGCTAATAAAAGGAAACTTTCCAACATGACAACTTAACCACCTTTCCCAATCTTGCTCCTTACATGACTCCACGGACAAAATCAGGATAAATAGACGCATGACTCAGTAGCAGTTTCAATTCCATTGTACCTGAAATGAACAGGAAAAGGAGCTGATGAGGTAGGTTCCTTAAGACTCCCTACCTCCTCATGTTTAAAGCGTCATTTCATCCACTAATAAAATACAATAATAAAAATACAATACAATATTGAAAATACAGCAAGGGGCCACCATAATCCTGGAAACAGCAAAATACATATCCCTGAGTTCAAATGTGGCCTCAGAAATTTTCTAGTCATATGACCCTAGAAAAGTCATTTAACCTCAATTGGCCTCTCAAAAACTACAAACCTCCCACCCCGCCCAAACAGAAAAAAATCCACCACCAACAAAAGGACAACAACAACAGCAACAACAACAACAACAACAACAACAACAACAACAACAACAAAAACCCACAAAGCAGGATCCACTTGTAAATGTAACTAGTTGAGGGGATCTTGTCTTAAGAAATTTGTTAAAAGTTAGTTCAATTACTTTGTCCATGATACTGTTGCTGTTGTGGTAGATATTGTTATTGTTATACAGTTGTGTCTCATTCTGTGACTCAGACCACAGTACACCAACTTCTTCTCTCCTCTATTATCTCTCAAGGATTGCCCAAGGTCTTCTTTATCTCCCTGATACTGTCCATCCATCTTCTTTTCTCCTATATACTTTTTCCCCCTGCAGTATTGCTTGATAGCAGCATCTGTTCCAGTGAGTTCCATCTTTCCATTGTGTACACTGATTTTTAAAGATCATGCTTCAATATTTGACCCTCTAGGGAATAATCTCAATTGATTTCTGGAACAATTGATATATTTACCATTTATTGTCCCAGGGACTGTCAAAAATCCTTTCCTGACCCATAATTCCAAAGTGTCAATTCTGGAGGGCTCAGAATTCTCTACATTCAACCCTCAAAAGCTGAGTTTTACCAAGTTCAGCTGAATTTGGGTCTCCTTTCCCTATGTCATTGAATTACATTTTTATTTTTTTTTTAACAAATTTCAAATGATTTCAATGACTGCAGTTGATAATATGGTTTGAGGTTTGTGAATTTCATTTTTTCCCTTTTCTCTTGATATTTTCTTCCACATTTCCCTTTATATTTCAGATCAAACATTTCTTCAGATGAATTGAGTTTAAATAGTATTAGATATTTGAATATTTGGTAATCTCTAAACTGACTTTCCTAGTGTGGCCTTTACTTATTTGCTAACATATCAATCAAACTGCCAAAGTTTATTTCATAAATTGGCAATTTCACAGAATAAGTAAATTAATTTATGTATTCTCTTCACTGAATTATATTGATTAGTCTAATCATGAACAATTAAAATTTATCCAGTTACTTAATTCTTTCTGTATTTGTGGGAAGAGTTTTCTCAGACTCTCAAATGTTTTATACTGTCTATAATGTTATTAACAAAAATGTGTCTTTCTCTGGCTTCCTACATCATTTGGTGATTAACAAACAGAAATGTTAATGAATTGTGTGGCTTTATCTCTGGTCCTGCCATTTTGCTGAAATGACTCATTATTTCAATTTGTTTTTAAGTTGGCTTTCTAGAGTTTACTAGGCACAAAATCATATCATCTGCAAAAAGTGATAGACACATTTTGAGATCTTCTTGATCCTCAGGAAGACCTTGATGTGTTAAACTTAACTCATTGACACAGGGATGGGAAATTGTATGGGCCTACTTCTGAAATTAAGACAATTAAAGTTTTCCCAGGCTAATGGGGATGGAGAATATTCTGGCCTAGACAAGAGGATTTGGAACTGGAGAAACCAGGAGTTCATGGCAAGACATATCTTCCATTTGGTCTGGGAATAAGATGATACTCATTTCCTGTCAAGAAAAGCACAAAGGACTGAATTCCAAAGTTTTTAATGTATAGAAGGCAAAGGAATTGTAGTTTTATGGAATATTTGGGAATGAGAGAAGAAGAGAGCCGGAAACTCTGAGAATGTCTGGAGTGCCAGGTTGGGAACACTAGATTCAGACAGTTTCTAAAATCGCCTAGGAATCAGTTCTTGAAGTTTTGTCCTTCCTCTCTTCAGATTTTTACTTTTCTTTTATATTATTTCTGGAAGAGCACTGACTTGTAAATTTCTCTATTATCAACCTGGGGAATATCCTATTGCTTGTGAATGGAATATTCATTTTTAAAAAGAAAGAAAGAACAGAGATCTGGGCAGGGGAGTTTTTGGAAATCTTTTCTTTATTGCAGAAATATTAGTGGTTCTCAAAAAAAATACCACATTCTATACCCTGTGGTTGATAGTTATAGTGGTATCTTTTTTAAAAGAGAATGTCACAGAATTTCAGCCATCACTTTCCCTTTGAAATATCTAAACCCAGAAAGTATATTCAAAGATCGCAGGAAAAGGAATGAGGTGATAGGTTGCAATAATGGAGATGCAATGAATAAATAATATAACCATTTAAATATTCTAATTGAAGTAGTTTCCTTGAAGAAAGAAAAGAATATTATTACTCCTGCATTATTATTGTCTCATTTTTATTATTCCATGACAATCAATTACTTATATGGCCAAGGTATTGTTATAAGATGTATTTGATGGAAATATAAGTAAGGCTTTGGAACAGATTTCTTGATCCAATGATCACGCTACAGTTACATAATTGATGGAAAAATGAGAGGCTAAATGACTTCTAATACATATTCACTGGTTAGAAACCATTCTCTTCAGCAAATTAATTAGCATTTTCCCATAAATCTTCTCTCAGAGCTATGTTCAATAAGCTCAAAAATAATTGTTAATGATATAATTCAAGCAACCTGGGGGAAAATTAAAGTTCTAATATTCCAAGTAACAAATAAATGATTCAAAATGCTGGATGGACTTATTAAAGATTAGAATTGGAACCCAGACAGTCATTTACTTAAATTCCACAACTATTTTCCAGCAATATTTAAAAATGTCATTCACATATTGTTTGCTATCTGGAAACTAATTCAAAACAGCAAGTGATCCCATTCTTCTATTCTTAAATCAGGATGCTTTCAAAATGCTATTATATTCAAATAAAAAACAATGAAGAATATTACAGGAAACAGAGACAAATGAATCAGATGCATTTAAGATTTTATTATGACTATCTGATCAAAAGTCTTCCTTGACTGTATGTGGTGAGCTTGAGAAGACCTGACTTCTCAAGCAGTAAGTTTCTTTTTAAGTATCCCCTGAGTATTTTGTTCTGATCTTAGAAGGATCATAAAGCACTTGGGAGCAAAGATGCAAGCGAGAATCCCAGCACTGGAGGTCAAGATGGCAAAGACTTCCAAGGCCACAATGGCCTTGCCCTTGGAGCTCTGGTACGAGGGCAGGAAGGAGATCCAGACGCTGCAGA